>NC_139668.1:19070490-19102809 GCF_951799395.1 Argentina silus | reverse complement strand
CCCCTGTGGTCAAATAGGCCGGGCTGTGTTGAGCAGCTCCCTCCTCCGGCTCTCTGGCTGTACAAAGATTAATCTGGGGAGGCACACATGCATCCAAAGCACTGCCGGCCTGTTTGGGGATGACACTGACGCAGACACCACAGAGGCTGTCACTATGTTATTTGTCAGCAATTAGGCCTTACCTTGAAGAGTGCATGTTACAGTGATACATCAGACCCACTCTCCCCATAATGGGATAGACCACATCCCCTGCCCCCAACTGATATCCCCACAGTACCTTTTTGTACACAGGATGGATAGCATGGGTCAGGTTTATAACATGGAAAGCTTACAATATGGATTTTATTTTACTTTGGGCAATGCACTGTACAGTGAGCTACCACAGCCTTGGGTGCTTACCTCAAATAAGCATTCCTGGAAGGGCAAATAGTAATTAGTGTATTTTGCATTGCTGTCATCACCATTCAATTTAGAAATCGACATTTTAACCAAATTGCGACTTGCAGTTTATGTTTTTGAAAGGTGAAGCACCCTGGCCACTTGACCCCTCAGCCATATTAATGCTCCTCTCAAGAGGAATAAGTACACAGTGATTCAGTGATTCAGTCCCTGTCCTGCTTCCCTGAGAAGGCCTGATTAATGAACTAAACCCAATTGCCAGCATTCACATTCTCTCTCTTTCTCTCTCTCCCTCTCTCTCTCTCTCTCTCTCTCTTTCCCCCTCTCCCTCCCTTTCTCTGCTTTACCTCCAGTGAGTCTGTGGACAGGACATGGAGCCTGCAAGCTGGCCTGCATGGTCAAGCCAGGGTGAACAAAGAGCCTTCCCAGCAGCCGGCATGTTATCTCTGTGGTCTCCCAGTATGAAGCGGGAGCCACTTTCTCCTGGACATTGACGGCAGCCTTCTCATGCCTGAGATGTGGAGGAAAAGTCTTTGTTTCTGGTCAAAAGCTGGACAAAAACAAATTGTTGTGCTACAAAAAAGGGGATTGAGTTTTGATTTTGAGTTCTGAGAAAACATCCAAAGCAGCCCAGTGAGTGCCTAAAATCTAACGATTTGAGTTCCAGTAGAAGCCATTGGAAGCTTCTCTCTCACGATTTCTCAGACTTAGACAATTGCATCACGTCCTTTTCACCCACCCGAAATATCCCACTAGCACTGGGGGGATTCCTGAGCCAGAGAAGGGTATAGCCAGCCCTCTAACCTCACACAGATGCTCTCGACACAGCGGCCAGCAGTCTTCGCTACTCGTGACGTGTGTCAGTTGAACTCAAGCATGCCCGAACCAGGGCCTGGACTTGACACCCTTTGCCCTCACCCCCACCCCCACCTTGTTTATGAATAAATTATGCTATTAAGGATTGCAAGTTTTGCAGCACTAAACCCTGGAATGGGGCTTGGGCCATCTGCGTCTGTGTGAGGGAGCAGCAGTCCAGGGTCCACTGGGAGAGATGGCTGCCCCACTTTCGCTCTCATGTCAGTGTGGACCATCTGATGGGCTAAAGACCAGTGTCACATGTCTAAATTTGGATGCATGTACCAATGCCAGGGACCGAGTGTTTTCCAAAATACACAGGGCAATTGATGATAATTAGGAAGGACATTTTAATTAGGATTGTCGCAACCTGGGACAACGTACAGAGTTGGCGTTCTGGTCATTAACACTTTGCCGAATGCAAATATACTATTGCACAAAAAATGGTGGTGCAACAGTTAGATTTTTACTACACTATTTAGAAGACTCAAATGAAATTTGACATTAGTAGTATTTTGCATCCATTTTTGTGTCTAGAGAAAGCACATTTCTATAATGAATGCTAATTTATCATCTAAACCCGTGTCCCAGATATTTTTCTTTTTGCCAAAATCAAAACATTAAGCAAGAATATAGCACTCCCGTACCCTTAAAATGTGAAGGTAAAAATTGGCAGGAATTCACCAATCCCACCACAGAATTATGAAATATTTGGATGTGTATGGTTCTTACATACACATAATCAGATGAAGAATAGTGTACATTGTCTTTGCTGATCAGTTTCAGGCAGAGCTTAAATATCTACTATAATTAGCAATTAACAAACAAGATCCCACAAATCAGGGAGTATGATTACATACCTGCATGTTTGTTTATTTTAAATCTTGAGCTGTGTGTGTGTGTGTGTGTGTGTGTGTGTGTGTGTGTGCCTTGATCCTGTGTCAATAGGAAGTACTGTATCACAACATACAAATACAATCGGGTACAGTAAGCACGGTGGCCCAGAAAAGGAATTTCTTTTCTTAGAGTAAACATCAAAATGACTCTCCATTTAAAAAGTTGATTCATTTCATTTAAAGCCTATTCATGTGTTTTCTTTTGATCTGCAATGTTCTCTTTTCATAAATGTTTTCAGAATTTCTTTATAATTTGATCTGTTCTAAAATAAAAAAAATAAAAATCTAACAAACATGCTCTAAAAACACCATGCTTTCTTTTGCAAAAATGACACTATCCAACCACTATGTGCTTCTTTTAAATATGCTTGTGATAAATAAATGCTCGTTTTTAAATTATTATTATTATTATTATTATTTTTTTTGCCAGTTGAAAAAGATATAAAATACATAATTTCTTTATAGGTATGGTCTTTAAATAACGTTTTCATTTAATTAAATTTAATTAAATATAAGCTTTATATGCTTTCTAAACGTTGCTAAATGTCTGTTTAAAAAATAAAAGTTGTTATAAATTTTTTTATCAGCTTTTCAACATTTAATTTAAATATAGTATTTTATTTCTTTGAACACAATCTCAAAATACATTTACATTATCATGCTTTAATTTGTTTTTAAATACATTTACATTATCATGCTTTAATTTGTTTTTAAATCCATTTACATTATCATGCTTTAATTTGTCAAAAGTGATGAAACACACAACTTGTTCAAGATGTGTGTATTAACAGAAACAATCCGACCAACATTCACTACATTACATTAAAATCATATTTAAACAAATATTTAGTCAACACTAATCAGTTGGTGGATAGAGCAATGAACATGCGATTGAACACAATGCTTGACATTTTAATCATAATTCAGTCAGGACACTTACGTTGGTTTAATCATGTTTAATGAAATGGAAGTAGATTTAAGTTTGGCGTAATTGAATGGCTCTGAAACATTGTCCCTTGTCCCTGAAACATGTGATGATGTTTTGCGTACGTGTGAAAGTTAAAGTTTATGTACGAGCACGTAATGTGGGGATATTCCATCATAGAGGCATCGCAGACAGCCTTGGTCTGTTAAAATGTGCGCGTAATGACGGATGAGAACAGTTTTGAGTTTTGCCTATGTCAGGATTTGGCCATTTCTATGTTAAGAGACATACATATTTAGTTATGATATAAAAACTGAGCTCTGTCCACAGACCTATGCGCAAATGGCACGTCATTTGAAACTAATAAATGTGCATTGCACACCCTGTCCCAGTGATTGTACCAGTTGTACCAGTTGTACCAGTGACCTGACCCGTCGGTCTCTCCTGGACTGCCTCACCATCAATTTTCTCCAGTCTCGGGGAAAAGGGCCTCACACTTCGACAACCAAAGTGGCAATGAGGTTATGGTTTACAATGGTTATTTGTCAAATGATGTGATGATACAATCCAAGTGTGCAGAGCTGCTCATCATAAGGTGGATAACAATAAGACCAAAACATCCAGGCAAAATATCTCAGCAAGTCAAAGTAAGCCTACAAGTGGATATCTAACAGCTTAATCACAAAATCTTTAAATTAACTTGAAACCTATTTTGATGACAACGGCAGTGGACATGACAAATTATACCTGCAAAAATGTGAATCAATAAACTAGAAACAAACTGAACCAAAAGCATTGGTAATTACCTGCATACCAAATCAACACTGACACAAAAGAAAATGGTTTGGAGTTGTTGGAGACATCATTTCTTCTAGTCGAGAGTCAAGAAGAATTGGAAGACTAGAAGAAACCAATTTCTTATGAACAAAATAACCATCCAGAGTCAAATGACCCCAGCTGGTATCTTTAGGGGCATATTGTGCTGAAGAGGCAGCAGAGGGTGATGGAGGTAAGTAATTGTGTTGCATTCTTCTTCATCAAATTGATCCTACTGCTGGGTCTAACACCCGCCTATCCAAAATTAGCCTATTCATCCCCACTTCCACATTATAGTCACATTATAGTTTGTGTGCCTTTGATAATGGCATCTCCATCTGGTGGACTGATTGTGTCATTACAACTTAAGGGACCAAATCAGGATAAGGCATTGTTCTTGTAATCAACTAAATAAAAGGGGATGTTTTTGGTGCATTACATATACAATTATTGTGTCACAGAGGATTGATACTTTGGAACCACACATCAGTTTATGTCCGCCTTTGTAAAAATGCTAAGTGTTAATATGAAACACTTGGGATAAGGCTGGGGGATGTTGAATCATACTGGACTGTTCTTACTGTATACAATGTTTCAGATTTTGTTTTATTCTATTATTCTATTATTACTTTATTTTGTTGTTGTTGTTTGTGATGGGAGCTGTGATGTGAGCTGTACCTATCTATCTGATTTGCATAGGAATCAATTACACCCTGTGTGGATTAGGATGTCACTACCAACTCAGAAAATGTCATAATTTTCTCTTGATCCTGACAAACTCCCCAGTCCCTGCCAGTGACAAACATACCCATAACTTGATGCAGCTACCACTATTCTTCACACAACATGGTGCGGAAACTGCATTGCATGTGCTGGATTTGCACCAAACTTAATGCTTTGTAGTAAAACCAAATAAACACATGATATGAGATGACTATTTTCCACTAAGGGATTATTTTTGGCCACTTGGTTATAGACCATTTTTGTAGAGTGACTGAGATGATGTTGTCCCGTCGACTGTGCTTTTTCCTCTCCACCATTCAACTTTGTCTCCCCAGGCCTGAGGGTCGCATTCCTGAGCAGTTTTGTTCCTCTCCATTTGCTCAGTTTGTAATGACAACCTGATCCACACAGTGTGTAATTGATTCCTATACAAATCAGAGACCCACTAAAAACAAAGATATTAATTTCAAAATTACATGAACTATTATCCTTGCATTAAGATGGACTCTTATGGACTCTTCAACTTATTGAGTGATTTGTTGGTGACATTTTTGCATTTTAGCTCATTTTAAGAGTGTCATAGCAAAGGGTCTGAATATGTATGTACATGAGGTATTTCTGTATTTCAATTTTAATAAATTGACTGAAATTTCTAAAAACCTGCTTTGTCATTCTGGGGTATTGTGGATTGATGGCAAACTCTTCTAATTTAATCCATTTTAAATTGAGTCTATAACACAACAAAATGTGGAAAAAGTGAAGGGGTCTGAATACTTTCCCGAAGGCACTGTATATATCTATAATACTGTATGTCTCACTGAGAAAATTCCTGTAAGGTCCTCATTGTAAGTTTGTCATTCATTGCCCTGTGAGTGAATAGCCTTTCTGAAGAAAAATAAATAAAAATTTGTTTGAATAATCAGGCACGAGTTTCCTGAATTCTAGGTGCGATACTACTAATACTACTTTGTCCCAGTATGTATGCTAACATGTTTAGTAGAATCAATGACATTATTTAATATAGGCTACAATCAATGTCCTGAGCAGTGATCATAGTGCTGTACACTACTACAGTTTGAGGGTCGAAAAGAGGCTACAGCTATGTAGCTCTTAGCTTTAGCCTTTAGCTTGCAATGAAAAAGATTTGCACACACTTATGTAGAGAGAGGCAGATGAAACAAAGAAGGCAATCCCAATTGTGGGAGGAGGGTTTCTGAAAGAGAAATTCTGGTTGGTTGGATTTTTTCTGTAACATTTTAAAGAAATACACACATCTAACATTTTGTTAGCAGTTGTGTTCAAAGAAATGTAATGTTTTTTAAAGGTGCATCTTATTTAAGAAAAATGTTATACATAAAATAAATGTTTAACAGCTGATAAAATAGTACGTTAATAAAAACAATACAAATATCAATTTGAATGATAAATAGCAAACAATTAGAAAAATAAATCATAAATGGATAAATCATCTATGAAAACATGTATTTCTAAGAAAAAAAAAGTGAATTTGAAAACACAAAACAAAATGTTATTATTCTTATTTTACAGTAAGTTATAAATAAAAAGAGTTACTGTTTATACAAATTTGAGCACATTAAAATATATATGGCTAAACTTTAGGAAACAAGAGCAACTTAAAACCTTTTCAGCATTAAAATATATAATTCTTTATATTATTATACAAAATGAAGTATTCAAAAATTAAAAAGAGCATGTTTAAAAGAAAGATAGCACCACTAGGATAGTCATTTTTCAAAAAAGAGCAAGTTTGAATAAACATTGATTCAGAAAAAGAGAGCGTGTTTGAAAAAAATTGTACTTGTTAGATTTTAGAAGAGATAGGTATAAAGAAATTCTGCAACCATTTATGAAAAGAGAACATTGTAAATAAAATCAGGCTTTTTCTTTTCAAATGAGAATAGATTTTCAAAGAAATTAATAAACTTTTTAATGAAACAAAATATCATATTTATATAAAAATATATATATATAAACAAATCAATATATTATTTGAATAGAACTGTACCATTTTCGTTAAAAAGGCATTTAAAACAAAATCCTTTCTTTTTGAAAACAAGTGACCACATTTTAATGAAAAATTGCATGTGTGAAAATAAGATAGTGTTTACTTTCAGAAAAACAGTAGTTGCCCCTCTGGGCCACCGTAATAAAGCCTATGAAATTTAAAAAAAAAAACATCCAACTGCATACTTTGAAAACATAAGGAGAGATAAAATAAATTAATTACACAACCCAACAAAACATATACCCAATCTCCTGCTACTTCAACTACTTTTTCACCAGAACAAAACAAAAATGTGAGACCTGGAAAAAGCCAATGGCTAGTTGAGATAGCTCACTAATCATGTAAAAGAAACATCACAAAGAATAGGTAATTTGGAATACAAAAAGAATAAGTAATTTGGAATGCACATACCCGAGCGGCCAAATTATTTATGCCTAATGGAATGGAGTGTGCATTAATTTACAATTAACAGCCTTTCTTTATTACCTGTCATTGAAAATGCTAGGCTATGCAGCAAAGTTGCCATACACAGAGGAAGCTCCCCTATGAACAGATTCTTTAAGTATGTGATCCCTGAGAGTAGACATGTTAGAAGGACCTTGTCTGGCTTCTTTAAATATAGCATGCTGTCTAGGGAATATATTTTCCATATATAATTAACAAGAATAAGATGTTCTGAGGTTTGTATGTCTTTGTATCGTAATGCCTGCTGGAGAGAGAGAGAGAGAGAGAGAGAGAGAGAGAGGGAGAGGGATTGGTGGGGGTGGATGGGGAGGTCTACAGACAAATGTTTGGTCAAATGGATGTACTTACTAAATTGTGGGTGTTACTATACAGTACATTGTAGTACACAGTAAGTCAGTACACAGTAAGTCAGTTATAACGGAACACATACCAATGGGAATACGCTGTGTGACATTGGCTAGGCTAAATATCTACCGTCTCTCTACTGCCAAATGGCTATGAGACGTCACTCACAGGATTGGAAGCCCTGTGTGCCAAGGGAATGAAAGAAAGAGTAAAAGAACCCCTGAATTTTTATCTTTTTTTTCCACAATGTGGAGGAGCTTAATAAAGATTTGATCCCACACACTGGGCTGCCCAGTATGGAGTCCATCAAAATTGAACTTCACATCTCGACTGCAGTGTTTTTTTTTTTAATCAAGCTACAAGTAAGTGTAGTGATGAAGGGACGGCTGGAGTGAATGAACATTGTGCTGCAGAACCCCAAGATGAGGATGCATTTAATGTATTTGTCTCTCCCCTCGGAGAGAAGAGAGCTCGTCACGTTCTTGGTGTTGAGTCATTTACTGATGACACCACTGCTCAAGCTCATCAGGAGCCTAGTAAGTGATGGCGGAGGATTGAGGGGAATGTCCCACAGTCAGCGGCCGCCTCTCCTCCATGGCCCTGCCACTCCCTGAAGAAGTCACTACGGCATGTAGTCAAAGTTGGGTGTGCCTGAGGGGCTGACAGGAAATGAGCGTTAATTGTGTTAATTATGATGTTTGCATAAGCCTCTGCTCTTTCTCCATTCTTCCTCCCATACACTAACGGCATGAATGAACGTCCCGTTCCCAAAGACGAGGGTTAAGTGAAGCACATTGACGATAGCTGGCTAGTTTGATGGTCGGGGCCTTGTTAAGGCCGCAGAGGGCTTGTGCATCCATCACCAGTAATAAAGCTCTTTGACATGGTGGCCTACGCTCGTCCATCATTCCTTATTTAAGACACAAGTTTGGCTTTCCACTGACAGAAGTGAGGGATTGTTGTCATTAGAGGCCGATCTTTTGTTTTGATGGCCCTTTTAATGGGGTTGCATTAGAGAAAGTCCTAGGGGCCAGTTTTTGGGTGATTAAGCAAGCAACACATTTACAAGTCTCTAATTGAGACTACAATGGTAGGAACCTACAAAGTGCGTCGCCTATAATGAACTGCAGTTCCACGAACGTACTAAAGTATTTCCGAAGTGGGGTGAGCTATAGGATAAACCTCGACTAATGAATTGCACTTTAGGTGTTGTGAGAGAGGTCTTTAAAACACCATAATCCCAGTTTGGGCAGTAGACCATGTGGCAACACAGGGACACTATGAAAGAGAAGTGAACTTTTTTGCCCTGCATGCAACTTTAAATAATGCCATGTACACAGTGTCTGATTGGCAGCCATGTACACAGTGTCTGATTGGCATCTATAACATTTGACATATTTTCTAATTAAATCAGGTAAAGAGGGAATATATCCCATTGCCCTCTGACACATACATGGGCATATAACAGGTAGTTTTGAGAGTAATCCTGGGCATATAACAGGTAGTTTTGAGAGTAATCCTGGGCATATAACAGGTAGTTTTGAGAGTAATCCTGGGCATATAACAGGTAGTTTTGAGAGTAATCCTGGCCTAATTTGGAGAATGATGAAAGACAGGGAAAATGAGGCAATAGTCACCTGAGATGAAGGACATATCCTCTGTGCCAAGAGAAATCAAGAGAAATCACATTTGATTTTTTATTTATATTTCTGTACTGCTGCAGTACTGAAAGTGGGTCATTGAGCAGATTTTCAGAAACTAACTTTGAAACATCCATGTTTTCTTTCTCTGGTTAAACATACTTTTGAATCCGATTCCCAAGTGTCTATTACTCATTAAAAATGTTTAACAACATTTTAATTGAAGAATTAATTACCTTCTGCTGGGCAAAACCCTCCTAAACCTCAACAGGGGAGTCATCAAAAGCTTAGAGGAACAGTCATCAATGAAGTAACTGAAACTCCAGTAGTTGTTGGCGCAGAAAAATGACATCAGCAAGGAAATGTAGTGCAATAAGACTTTTCAGTCAGTCTAAATATCCTGAATATATCTGAATATGAGCATAGACCATATGCCATTGAGAATTCTTTGCCAAAGACCTGCCATCCATAATGCCCCCCCCCCCCCCCCCCCACACACACACACACACAACAACAACCTAACATGAGGTACTCTTGTAATTTCATTTGTAATATTAAAAGCTGACATGCATGTGCTCATTAAATTCTACTATAAATCGTATGTCCTGTATTGGCACTGGCAAAATTGAGCAGAGAACCAGCCATTGCGAATGCTGTCACTGAATTGTGGAAAAGAATTGTGACCATAAAAATTGGCCTGCTTAATAAATAATAAACGTAAACTTTATTCAGAGTGTTTAACTTCTACCCATTCATTGACATCCATTATGCCCCTCGGTGCCCGTGTGCTTTGTCTGCAGCCCATGATGAGGCAACCAGCTAATACCTCTCACTCTTCTTTGTCTCTCCCTCTTTTCTCCTTGCCTCCTATTTAGCCTGTGCATTTGATTAGTTAATCGTCCCCAGTCCTCAGGTGGAGCAAGCGCTCTGGTTCTCGTCCTGCCAAGCTGTTCTTTTGGAAGGGAAAGGAAGCAGCTGTGTTTACAGCCTGAGTCCTGGCGTACATTTACCAGAATCTATTATTCATATCGCTCAGTATCAGAGCGAGATCTCCAGCCACCTGTCTTGCTGACAAGCTCACCCTTTTGTGAGCTTTCTGTTCAGAGCAAATTATGCTCATGTTGATGAATTGAGTTTTCATGAGTATTGCTAACCAACATTCTCGTGCAGAGCCAGGGGCATCGGGCCCTACGAGAGTCTCTCGTCAATGGCAAATGTTTGGAAGAATTTAGACTCATCCAGTAACAATCAGGACTGTTGTATTCCCTCCCTATTAAGAAATGCACTCTTATCAGATGGATTTAGTCTACAGTTGTTGATGTGGTGTGTATGTAAATGCGTTCATGCGTGTGTTTGTGCCTGATCCCCTTTGCTTTTCCATGTGTCTACTGTCCTTTTGTTATTGTTATTTACCCTTCTACTTTAATCTACTGAGGAGTAACTGTGCTGTCTGATATGAAGAGCCGCAGAACAAAGACTGTTGAGAATTGCATTTTCTTTTTTTTTCTTTTTTTTTGAGATGCAGCTACCTGATGGGTTTGAGGCGAACTATCTCATTCCTTGGACTCCATGTCTGCATTTTTAATTAACTGAAGGTACATTAACTCATCACAAGTGACGATAAGCACCCAGATAAGTTATAACATGATTCATAATTTATAAAGATTTTGCTTTCATCTTCACTTCTATTTTGCATAAAACTAATTACTCTGTAAATGGTATTCATTTCAAAATATTCTGCCAAAGCAATGTAAATCATGCTGCCTAGGAAATAAATGTTATACGGATGATGATTTGCACATTGCGAGTAAAGATAATGCAGTGTTGTAACTGTAAAAATGCAATACTGTAACATTCTTATATCATGAAAAACAAGATAATGAGAGAATGCAGTCGATGGGTATTTTTTCACAATTTAATGTATGAAAATGTGAAAATGTGAAATTGTGTGGGATGTGTGTTGCCCATCAGCATAAAAAACCTTTATTCCTCTAATTTACCATTTGCATCTGTCAGGGTTCCCATCACTTTGGCAGCAAACAACACAAATGAAACGAGTAGATATTACAAGTATTTTCAACAAAGCAAAGCTATCCTTATCTTCTGCATGTGCCCATTGTAATGCTATTATAATACATTTAGAAAGTGTATCTGATGTCTTCTTGTACATTTATAATGAATTTATAATGCGTAAGTGGAAGTCATCTTAATTCTTTGAAATGTAAAATATATCTCATTACTGTCTACCATTAATACCTTTTGAACACCTACTGAATGATGAATGAATGATGTATTATTATGCATATAACATTACATGTTGAACTGCATGTGCTTTGTTTGACACCCTGGCCAAGTTCACACCTGTGATTGCATATAGCATAATACCTACAACTGGGCAGCCAATGGGTAATGGATTCAGAAACATGACACAGACACCAGACTGGCATATTAGTTGTGACTGAAGTGTCAATTGAGAGTGAGTTCTGGGTTTATTAAAACGACAAAGTGATTTTCATTTAATGCCCTTTCCTTGAACCAAATGAGTATGTAATCAAAAAGCTTATTAGGCACAATATATTTCAGAAAACAGAGTACAGTTTGTGCGCCTCAGGATCATATATTGCCTGTCTGTTTCGGGCTTAGAGTATATTACTCTTGGGTTTTTCAATGAGCCCTTGTTTAATGATAGTGTACTGTACAGTATATCAATAAACCGTAGTCATTATAACAAATGCCAAACTTCCTCATGTACCGCATAGCGTGCTGTGTGAGAAGGGATCATATCGAGGATGTTAACTCTACCCTGTGTTAGGTACACTACTACAAGTACTAGCACTAGTGCTTTTTCTATCTGTTGTACACTATAACACCGTGTCTCACCCTAAAACAATTGTAAATACCTGAATGTTTTCTTATAACGAGTATCTTTCGGATGTGCTGCAAAACAATGGTGTGATGTCTTGCACACAACCTATGGTGACTGTCATGGAATCTCAAGAAGGGCAATTCTGCTTGAAAACGAAACATTCCCAGTACAATAACTTTTAATACGATAACTAAAGTTTTTAAAGACTCCTGAAAACAAGCTCAATGTATGAATAAAAATGCCGTAACACATTGTTGCCTTGTGAGTCCATTTTCAATACTCTTTCGATTAAACTGTCCCTGCAGGAGCTTGTGAGGTCAAGTTCGGGGTGAGGTGGGGAGACATAAATCAAAGCAGTCCAAGGAAAAGTAATCCTCGCTGAACATTTTGGGCTGATTGATATAAATAACATTGTCCTCGCCATCTGTCCAAAGAGGGACCTTTTCCAGTTAGAGTTGAGCTGCAACGGCAGAATAATTAATGAATGGTGTCCTTTGTTCTGGTAATAAAGACAAGACAAATTATGTTATAATCCAACTGCCGCTCGTTTGTCATGGCCAAATAAAATGTCAAATAAAAGTGAGGGGCCACAGTGTTTGTTTAATGGAGTACACACTACCTGTCCCAATGGTGGACAACAGGGGGGGAGGCCATAAAGCAGGCAAATGTAGAAACCCAGTGCAATTGACCAAATCACATTAATCACTCCTGAACAATTTGAGATTCACGTACAGTACAGTAGGCATCCGATGTGATGAAAACAGTGAGTGTCCGTAGGCATTCCTTCCATTCGGAGTCGAAGATATGCAGAGTGATTAAATGTTCTATGTATGAGAGAAAAACTGTATTGCCAAACGCGAATCTGAAACCAAGAGAGAGGATTTCAAGTGTGTGTTTGAAGTGATGTGATCTGTATGCAACGCTTGAAACAACCTTTCAGGTATTCATGACCTGAGATCAAGGTGGGATTTCTAATATTGATCGGTTGAAACACCTAAATTGAATTTATATCCCCCATCTAACACCTTTTTAAACTGTGTATAGTTACCATCTGAGCTAAAAAAACAAATTTAAGTTGCTCTGCATTTTCAAGAGTAATGTCCAAAAGTTTTTGAACAGCTACCCAGAGATGTGAAATCAAGTGACTGTGGTCATCTGTTGAGTTTGATGAGTGATTTTGACAAAAGTGATTTTCATGTTTTTATTTGTTAATTCTTGTTGCTAATGCTAATGTTTGCTAATACTTTCCCCTGACAACTGGCCCTTAACCAAACCACTCGAAGTAAATGGCTGAACCTAACCCTAACCAGTCAAATTTTATGCCTAACCTAACCCTAACCCTCTAACCTTAACCACTGAGAAATGAATGCCTAACACTGCCTAACCACCACATGAGCTGAAGTGCTATGTAGTTGCATTGCTAATGTAGTGTTTAGCAGTGCTACCCTTTAGCAGTGCTTCCGGGAAACGTGCAGATTTTACGCTACGATAGCATGCACAAGAATAACGATAGTACAAGACCACCATGAGTATGTTATACATGTTATACATACATACATGTACAGTAAACACAGTCTCAGATTATTACCTATGTTGATCCGTATGCTCATTCCGTACACGGTGAATCCTCAGAAGACGAGCATTATCCTTACCAACAAAAGGGAAAGCCTCTTTGTGCAATCAGCGTCATTCTGTACATATTAAATAGCACAACATTTCACTGGAGTTCATTTTAATTAGGAAGGAATTTGATCATACCCATCTCCCACAGGCTGATGTTAATAAAACAAGCTGTACCTAAGCAGACCCCTCTCCAAAGGGTGATGGCAGACGAAAGAAAGTTCTCGCCGAGCCACAACTCAAAACTACGGGGAGGTGTCAAAGAAAGCACTGTGATCTTGGGCTGTGTTGGGACCCACTGAATGAACTCCTGGCTGCCATTGAAGGGCTCAAAGGGATTATCAGTGTTAATTCGCCCTCTCCTTCCTATATCAGCGTGGAAGTACATAATGAACGGTTCTGACTTTTTATACATTTTGAATACGTCTGTGTATCAGATGTTAATTGCGCCGCACTCTATTATGAATATGCACAGTGACGTGAAGAGAAACGTGATATCCTGTGAATATTTCCTCTGCTCCGTGGTATTTGATTTCATTTTTTTCCCTTTAAAGAATAGAATTGTCGGTCCCTGTAATGAATGTCCTCTCTTCCGGTGCTCCTCGATGCAACATGAGGCTGATCGTTAAACGGCCAAACGAGTGAGTGAATGAGTAAATAATTCAAGGAATAGATGAATAAATAACCGGGTTAGGTTCTGGGCTGATCCGCTGGGAGCTACCTACAGTATGGTGAGAGGGCAGCTCTGCTCGCTCTCACGGAGCATGTTCCGTCTGTACCATTCTCAACCCTGGCACCCGCACAGGCATCTGATGCCTGCTCCAATGCCAGTTCACGGTATACATACAAACATCTGCTTCCCTGCACAAAGGGGACACACAGAACTTGACAGGTCGGTGTTAGCCCGGCTCCCCTTGCCAGTTCTTTATACAAAAACCTTAATGCTTCCTGTCAAGCCATTAGCTGTGACACGATCAGTGCAGGCCCCATTAAGCCATCAGTGTCCACCTGTGATAAAGACAGCCATTTGTTTTCTTAAAGCCCACTTAATGTCTGTTTAACTCAATTTGTCAGGAAATGTACAACAATTTCCTCTCGGCCAGAAATCTGGTAGGGATTCAAAACTGAAGGAGGTCAGGATGCATATTCAAATGAGGGGCTAAATTGCCTCTCATATTTTAAGTATCATGTTGTGCAGGAGTGAGAGGTGGGGTGTTTCTTCGTTTCAGAGCTGATTTCTGGACAGCGGCAGAGGAGGTCTGGTTGCTGGGCATCCATTAGGCTCGGTCCCTGCCTTTCACTGGATGCTTCTATGAGACTGCAGTGAGCATTATTATTGATACATGTGATGTACTGTACTGCAGCCAAAGTAAAACATTATCTGGCTCACTAAAATCACAGTAGGAAAGCATATTCCTAAGACACCACACACACACACACACACACACACACACACACACACACACACACACACACACACACACACACACACACACACGCACACATCCCCACCACCACCCACCTCCCAAGTGTAGTAGCATAACAGTTAGCAAACATCTGTTCAGGTTTTGTCTGCAGATACATTTGGAAATTGGAAATGGGTACATGACCCTTTGCTTTGTGATAAATCCCAAGCGCTCTGAGGACTAAAGCAAAGATTTACCAGTGGAGATTATCAATCTATCAAAAAAAATAAAAAGTCCAAAGGCCTTAAGCGGCTACTGTTGGCACTGGTGCAGCACGGTGTACAAGGCTGCCCCTGTGCCGTGCTACCGTCCCTGGCGGGAGCCTGCGGGCCAGCCAGGCCAAGCAGGCAGGAACCAGAGGGCCCCCGGTAGTGGTGGAGTGGTATTGTCGACATCTGTCGTGGTTGGAGAGCTCAGTGCACAGGAAATGGGGTGTCACAGGGAGTGCTAGTTGGCCATTATCCTGGCATCGTAATGAAGTGTGGGCAGTTCGCGAGGGGGTCTCTGGATGGCATGTTAACGCACGGTTGGGCAGAGGCAGCAGTACCCCCCCCTCCCCGCCCCCCTGCCCCCCCCCCCTCCACCACACACACACACACACACGCACGCACGCACGCACGCACGCACACACACACACACACACACACACACACACACACACACACACACACACACACACACACACACACACACACACACACACACACACACACACACACACACACACCTCACCCCCCTCCCCCTCTGTGCCTGCTTCCCATCTGCCTGCACCCAACTGCACCCAACGGGATGAGGCGGCCACAGAGCGCATGCTCCTCCCAGGCTCCTGCTAGAGGAGGCAGAGCATTAGGCCATTAGGCATCTCGACAGGCCGCCATGCGACCGGGAACACGCAGCGAACAAGTGTCCTCTCTGTATGCATGCTGCCCCATGCAAAGAGATCCATGTGTCACGATACCTGGCTCAAATCATCTTAATTGACGTCAGCGTCTCTGCAAATTCAGGGTTCGGGTAATGTTGTTGAGTAAATGCAGCACTACAGCCTTGAGTGCTTCGTCAATACAGAAGTCTGATGCAGACAGGAGAGGGATTACCACAAGTGATGTTTAGCCACTGGAACTTAAAGGTGTAGCGTGTCGCTTTGCATGTTTCTGAAAATCAGAAAATATACAAAATGTTACATTTTCTAATAGCGGTAAATGTGCGCATATACACAGAATTTACATATGGTACATAAAGGCCAGTGCTCGGCCACGACACCAGATTTTAGGAAGCGCCTTGTCTGGACCAAAACAATGAACGTTCTTTAATGTGCAATCTCATTCTCTCATGATGGCTACCAATTTATCATGTCCACTTAGCACTATTTCACTGTTTTTAAAACAAACAGGTCGGCTGAAACAGTACTCAAATCAAAATGCAGTATGAAAATAGTTGGCCCGTCTTGCATTGTGATGTTCAGCGCGAAATAGGTTGGGAGAGACAATAGATCTTCACACACCAAAAAGCTTTGTCATCGCCTGCGCTCGTTTTTCATTTCTGCAGACTATGGGGTAAATAAAGATCTGATCTCTTTGTCAAAATGTTGCCAAAGACAGATCGTTCCTCCATGCCACTGATGTACCTGGTAAAATACCCCCACCAGATCTCCCAGTCCCCTGACAGAGGAAGTAGGTAGTTAACCACATTACCTAACATGTCATGATGGATGCTGCAGTTTTCCCCGAGGTCAGAGGTCGGCCACCACTCCCCCAAGGAAGATAGATGAGGCTCACTTCAGCGGCCAGACACCTCTCTCACTCAGCCCTGTTTTCTTAACCATAAGCCATCTGATTTTCTCTCAGAGGAGGGCTTTGATGGTAAATGATTAAGGCTGGTGTTGCAATACGACCCAATTGTGTTCCTGTAATTATTGTCCATTATGTGCAGACTTTCACTAATTCTACTTAGACACAGCCATTAAAAAATCAGCAACATTCACTTCATTGCATTATGCATGTTTCTCTAACAAAAACACGCAATTCCAGTCGTAAAATCTGCTTAGAGTTTTTCCGTCCTGCTTTTTGAAATGGGATCATTTTAGCAAATGCATTGCAAATCCAGGAAGGTTTAAGTAGCTTTCTGTCCTCAGAAAGTGTTTTTTATGGGCCTTAACCCTCTCCATTTTAAGACGAGACACATGATCCTCAACATTACTCTGAGTGTTTGCTGTTAGGGTTGGTTTTTTTCTCCTGTGTCCTCGTTCTGTTTTAGAGAGAGCATACCACCAATCACAGCAAATAATGGCAACAAGAGAGCGCCAACACACAAACAGCTGATTTGACAATAAACATATCACAAATGTCTTGCTGGGTAAGTGGACAAAGTCCCTTGATGCCCTGTTACCTTTTAGCCTCTGTTTCTAATCCATCAAAGAGCAGTTCAATTCAGATCATCTCACACAGTAAAACAGCACAGAACAGGTGCAGATACATGGCCAGGATATTTCTGATCGAGCCACATCTAAGTGTTTCTAATGCATGCCATATATTGGACGAAGGCATCACAATTGTTAGTACTAAATGTTCTATTTGCCTAAATCATACTGGGAACAGACACAACAAGGCCTGGGCTTCATGGTAGACTGTTCTTTAAAGGCCTTATGCCCCAATATCTTATCATTATTTGTCCTTCCAAAAACAAATCCTAAACAATCGTAATCAATTCCTCAGTAACCTCTACATTTCTTGTGCCGCCTGTGTCATTACAGACTATGTCATTCCTTCACGACGTTAGGGTTTAGAGAACATGACCCGGGAAAAGTATCTATTCAACATTGCAAGAGCACAGTGATATCGTAGAGAGCCTTTAATCTGTAACTAATCACACTCGGCAGTTACCTTACAGCGAGGTATGCTCCCATGCTGAGAAGCAGTCGACTGTGAGCTGTGATCAGATGGGCCAACGCCATGCCGTTAATACTAATATCTCTGATAGGAACAGCAGAGTCAGCCGCCGCAGTAATCAGAATAAGTCATAATGTAAAGACAGCACTCGAGGCAAACAGAGCACATGCATTTGAAATGGAACATCAAGGTAGCATCCCCTTACTTGTGGCATCCATTTGAGGTAGATGGAGGGAAGCCAGGTTTTGTTTTTGTTAATTACACTTTTAGGGCTTCAATTTGCTTCTGCTAAAAAGTGAGCTGCGCGCCATTAAGTTTAGTTATCTTGGACGCTACGTTGGTAGTTTTTTCCAGCATGTTTCACTTAGAGGAGAGGTTGAGGGCAGGTGTCTGGCAATGACTGGGGGGGGGGGTTATTGAATATTACATGATGTCCATTGTTCTCGCCAATCAGGACTCCACTGCAAATGCTCCAATGGATAATTCTTTATTTTTCTGACAAATAAAATGACCATACCTACAGTTGTAGGCAATGAATTTAACCACAAGCATTTACTGCTCCGCCTATATTGGTGCAAAGTTTGTGTTGGTCGGAGCGGACGCACCTTGAGGTGACAACACATTTTCAAAAACGGTATTTGCACCACCCGCAATGTTTTAACTGGAGCTAATTGGAGCCGTGAGTCTGTCTGTCTGTCTGTCTGTCTGTCTGCCTGCCTGCCTGCCTGCCTGTCTGTCTGTCTCTCTGTGTGTCTGTCTATGTCTCTCTCTCTCTCTCTCTCTCTTTTTCTTTTTCAGTTCCAGCCAGTGCCCTTCTCCACCTCCATAAAGCTGATATGACCCTCATAGTGACAGCCTGAGATGGGAAAGCTGTTGTTAAAGGAGTGGGACAGTGAACTCCATTCTGGAGCACGCTGGACTAATGATTGTCCCTATTACCCAGTGTTGCTGACTGCTGGAAGGTCTCGGCAGGCCTGGCAGGAGGACGACGCTCCACACACACTGAGCGAGTACGCCATCTTATCTCCCAACAAACACACTGAGGATTACTTTACAATAAAAGATCTCACTCAGGATAAAGTTGTATGGCTTCACCTCTCATTCTACAAAGCTTAAGATAGTAGGAAAGAATGTTAACACTGATCAGATAGGCCTGACAAATATAACCTCTTTGTTTCATTCTTCCCCTCACCTTTTTTGTCATTACAAAGGTTCATGTGAGCGACAACATTATATGTACTCTAACATCAGGTGAAAGTGTACGTGGATACACATGTACCGTGCCCTGCATAAGTAATGGGACAGTGCCCTGCATAAGTAATGGGACAGTGAAGCTGTCTTCTTTTGGTTCTACACTCCAACAGTTTGGATTTGAAATCAAAACAATTTCTATAGGTTAAAGTATAGATGTGCAGCTTTTATTTGATGGTGTTTGTGTACATATTGGTTTCACCATTTAGAAATGGCATACATAGTCCCCCTATTACAGGGCACCAAAAGTAATGGGATAATTGGCTTGACTGGTGTTTCTGGTTCATCAGGTGTTTTCCATCACATCATTTCTGCAGACACACAAGAGCTGTTAATTTCTAGTGTTGATTCTAGGCGTTGTGTTTGCCTTTGGAGTCTGCTATTGGTGTCTGTCAATATGAGGACAACATGTCTGTCAACATGACGACCAACAACAGGTTTCAATGAAAGTCAAGGAAGCCATTATTAGGCTGAAAAATCTGAAAACCATCAGAAACATAGCCAAAACCTTAGGCTTGCCAAAATCAACAGTTTGGAACATCATTAAAAAGAAAGAAAGAGCACTGGTGAGCTCAGAAATCACAAACAGGCGATAGGCCAAGGAAGACTTCCACAGCGGATGACCGAAGAATGCTCACCATAATTAAGAAAAAACAAAACGAAACAGCTGTCTGACAGATCAGGAACACTCTCCACGAGGTAGGTGTGAATGTGTCAGAGACTACCATCTGAACTATAGAGGCTTCACTGCAAGGTGCAAAACAGTAGTTATCGTCAAAAAGGATGGTCAGGTTACCGTTTGCTAAAAATTACCTAAAAAGCCTGCAGTGGTCTGGAAAAAGCTATTGTGGACAAAAAGCTATGTGCCAGAGTAATTGCAAGAGGAACGTTTGGAGAAAAAAGGATCTGCCAAAGGTTTACAGCATAAAACCTCATCTGTGAAACATGGTGTTATGGTTTAGGCATGTATAGCTGCCACTAGAACTGGCTAACTTGTTTAAATTCATGATGTTACTGCTGACGGCAGCAGCAGAATGTATTCTTAAGTGTACAGAAACATCTTGTTTGTTTGAGTACAAATTCACTGGATGGCACTTCATCATTCAGTTAGACAATGACCCAAAACATACTGCCATAGCAACTCGGGAGTTTTTCAGGGCCAAAAAGTGGAACGTTCTTGACTAATTGACTAATTGACTTATAATTAAGTCAATCTTCAGATTTATATCCAATTGAACATGTATTTAATTTCCTGCAGGTAAGATTCTAGGCAAAAATACCTCAACACAAACCACAACTGAAGATGACTGCAGTAGGTTTGAGCATCACCAGATAAGATACCGGCGTCTGATGGGGTCAATGAGTCGCAGACAAAGGATTGTTGACCAAATACTAAACATGAGTGCTTAATTTGGACATGATATGAATCTGTCCCATTACTTTTAAACCCTGAAATAGGGGGACTATGCATAAAAAGTGTTGTCATTTCAATATGGTAAAAACCAATATGTACATTAATACCATAAACTGAAAGCAGAGAACCTATACTTTAACCTCATAGTAATTGCTTAATTTCAAATCATAACTTTTGGAGTATAGAGCCAAAAGAATAAATTGTACTATTAGCTACTGTACAAACAAATCTATTTCAAAATGGATTAGCAATTTGGGCACCACTTAATCTCTGCTCTTATACAGTACCTGTATAATATTGAATGATGATGGAATATTTTGATTATTCCACAAGTAGAATTGGTATAGCATTTGTGTAATAAAAACAATAAACACTCAACTCCATTACAATACAACTACAAAGCATTTTCTAAATCGCTGTGTAAAAACATGTTCATATCTAATTCAGTTACTAGAATACGGACAGTAGTTACAGTACTACAGAGTACTGTACAGTACATGAACAAAAAACACACAGTAAAGCATATACAATGCTGGAATCTTTGTCATGACAAAGGAGAGAGCGAATGGGTAAACAATGTCTGAGAAAAGGCTTACGCTCAGCAGCTTTGAGAGTATGAGTGGTGAAATGTGACTGGTTGATTTATCACAAGGAGAGGTAGCAAGAAAGTACAATTTTCTACCTAGCTGCAAACAATAATTCATAATAATGCCGCTTCCTGATAGGAGACCTTTTGCTGTGCCGGTCCACCATAGTAAAAGGATCTTAATAAATGTCAGGGCTTCCCAGGTAAATACTTTAAAAGCCATTAAGAGTAGTTGTGATAAAATATACTATCGCCCCTCATATGTTCTGATAACAAGTGAGCGCAGATAAACACCAGAACAACGGTTCACAGGACTGAGGCATATTACAGATAAACAGTTTTATGGCAATTAAAACAGCAGCACAAGACCGCCCCCTAACTGTGCTTCTTAAGACGGGCAGAGATACAACAGACAAGAGGAAACCAGACAAAACCTCCCAGTTTTAGAACGTGGTGACTTAGTTCTGATTACGACTGTAGGAAATGAGTTGCTTTGGCTATTAGCTTGGGTTGATTGCTAGTATGTGAGTGCCTGAGAGGCAGATAGCTGAGAGCCTGTAAGGCTGCTGTGTGTGAGAAGGAGCAGCTGAAAGCTAAAAAGAATGAAAGACTGCTGCTGTAGAGGCTGAAAGCCTAAAAACCTGAATGGCTGCTGCTTGTGAGAGAGAGGCTGAGGGCCAGGAGCCTGAGAGGCTGCTGTGTGTGAGAGAGAGGCTGAGGTTCAGGAGCCTGAGAGGCTGCTGTGTGTGAGAGAGAGGCTGAGTTTATAAACTTTTATAATAATTCATTTTGACAAGCAAATCATTTTGACAAGCAAAAATATTAAATTAAAAGCGTTATATAGTCCAATATTATAGTGAGAAAACTATTAATATAAATACCATTGAAACCTCATGTAGAGAGGGATTTTTTTAGCTTTGAGGACCATGGTAGCATCAGGTCTCAAGTGGCAGGATACATATCAATAATACATTCTCCAGCATACATAATTCTCACAAGTCAAAGTTCATAATAATTCATCGAGGACCATGGAAGCATCGGGCCTCACATAAATGCTGAAGAAGACTACCAACGCAGCGTCTTCAGAGTGGCGGCGGGTAATTCCCTGTTGCGATGCAGAAGTGGCAACTCCAATTCTCAGTGAGGGACTTGAGTAACGGTGAGGTGGAAAGCCACAGTGTTTGAGAAAAGTGTGCAAGTCTGTGAAAAACCAGGATAATCAAAACATGTTGACTCTTGGAGAAACCAACAGCCGATAGCGGACGATCCAAAACCGGGTAGATCAGATCCATTCAAGAACTGTCACATCTCATCTCTGCTGTTGTATCTGTACCCAACAAAAGATGAAGGTGGGAGATACAGTAGTGTGTCTCGTGACTTGTGCCTCTTGTAGGCTGAACTCTCACAGGCTCTATGTGGACATTACACCGTGGACACACCAACAGTTATTAACTACGGTCGTGTAATGCTGTCATGTTTTCCTGTTGACCTTTCAACTGGAAATACTTAGAAAGAGTACCTCGAGCAACAGTCATGCATCACTGTTTAATGGTGTGTCACAAAGCCTGGTCTTTGCTGTAATGGTCTATTTGTACACATATTTATCGCCACATCTGCAGATTATGAGAAAGCTAATTAACTTGAGTCTTTGAACTAGCTGTTCGGAAATCCTGCTCCTTTGTTGCAACTTCTATTTCGATCTTTCTGAAAGTCAGTGTTATAACTTTTAAATAATGGCTCAATATCTTAAACATGGAGCACAGAATCTAATACAGAAAGCGATGCTTACAAAAACAATAAGCGGCCGCAGATGCATATACAGTATATACGCTCATACTTCCAACATTGATGCTTGAAAATAGAATATTTATTGAATTCCAGTGCATTCAATGCCATAAATTTCCACTTATTCTCAGAGGTGCTCATAAGAGCAGCAATTGAACTGCCTTAAGCTCCTGGGGAGAGGGTGAATATCACTTTAATCAGATTACGGTTAAGCCAGTGAGATCTGGATAGAGAGGTGTACTGGTGAAGCTGCAGTAGCTTGTCTGTCAGTTCATATGGGCAGAACGTTGCCTGAAGGACAGAGGGGAGCAGACAGAAGAGCCAGCTTGGAGGAACCTCAGTCCCCACTCCAGAACCTCCCCTGGGGACTGTGTGCTTTCTCCGGGCCCCTTGGGGGTGGCAGTCCAAGGAGTGCTGAGGGGCCTGCAGTCCTGTCTTCCCCAGAGTGGAGTGTAGACCCAGAGCCATGCGCTGCGCTCGGCAGCCCCTCTCCTGGGGGTCCAGGGTGGGTGTGAGGAGGGGGGCAGGGATCCATCCAGCTCTGACGTTCCAGCAATATCTGATGCCCTGCTCTTCCTCTGTGGCCGGCACCAAAGCTACTGTACCACCATCCAAAGTGGAACAGGAAGTGTCACATTTGCTAAACTACTTTGTTGTTTATTTAGTCTTTTGCCTTGGTTAGAATGCCACCTCATTCTGCAAGCATGGATGTTTAATCATGGCCTATAGAACAAGGACATTCTCAAAAGATCCCAGTAGGTCACATAGTTTCTTTCTTCGTCCAATAACCGTTGCATGTTCTGCAATAAAAGACAAAGATGCAAATAAATTAAATACTTATACCCTTTGTACACATGCATATTATTTCTCTACAGGCTTTTTGTCACTTCATGTCCATTCCAATATTCTAGAATCATAGCTATGGTGATATTGATAAGGTTTCTCTTTTTCCTCCATTGAAACGTTAAATTATCAATTGTGTTCATAATAACAGAGATATGGACCAGTGTAATTAAACACTGCTAAATGTATATGCAGTGGAGCATATTTCTAAAATGAGCACAACCGATATTTTCTGTGAAATCAGAAAACACACAGCATTACGACCGTATCACGTTTTGTGGTTTGTAAAGGCATTCTGTTGTATCTCCTATCTGTTTTATACTCCATTCTGTCTTGATGAGGTCGTGAGCTCTCTTTCCTCAGATATGGTGTTTACAACATTTGTTATGGTCTCATGTAGATGAGAGATGGAGGAGGGTGGCCATGTCTAATTAGAGGGTCACAGTCACCTGGTTCACGCAGTGAAGCTCGGGGTGTCGGGAGGACACTTGTGGCTAGAACGCCCTCATATTGTCCTGCTCTATGACAACTCCGGGCCTTGTGTCGGCCTCTGAAGGGAAAGGATCGTGACAGATCATTATATGGCACAGGAGAGATCCTTATTTTCACCTCATTATAATCAAAAGGATTCTACACTGACTGTTTCATACTGCCCAATACATCTGCACATTTTGACAGAATGACATCAATTAATTAAAAAGTGGAAAATCAAAACTTTCTACTTCTTGCCTACAGTGATGAAGAATTTCATAAAGTGAAGCTTTGGCTTCATGGCAGTAAAAATGAAAGAAGGCATCTTATTTTAACACACTATACAGTACATCTAGCCCGTCACAATTAATGGCAAATTGCATTGAAATCACACAAATCATTTTCATACTTTTGCCCTTATAACGACTATAGGACTGGGGGGGGAGACAGGCTGGGAGACAGCATGCAGTAAAAGTATTTCTGTTGAAGTACTGTATGCAACCAATTTTGGTGACATTTCCTTTGCCAGCTAAATCCCAATTTAACCTTTGCTCATAATTTTAAACATTGGTTGCGATGCGTTTAACAATATTCCAGCACGTGTTTTCAATATCTAGTGTTAACATGTTATTAGGGAAGTCCTGAAATAAACAAAGAACTCCGTTCCCTTGAAGAAGACTGCTTGTTATACTCCTGGATCAAATAAAAGCCAACAATAAAGTGAATACCAGCATGATATCATGTCTGTCCCTTGTGATGCCAGAAGCAGAGAAGATAGAGACTACTAATCCCTGAGCTCTGTAGGCCCAGCATTGTGCCCAATCCATGCCGGCCACCCTGGCAGATTTCATGGGCCATGTGGCTAACCCCGTCCCCTGGGGAGATTTTCTATCCCACCATGTTGCATTTACCTTCTGCACAGGTGGCCTGGCTGCCCCTTACCGCCTAATATTAGAGTTAAGTCCACCGGCCCGGTGGCACAACCCTCCCTGGCATTAAGGCAGCGGTCTGTTTGGTACCACTCGCCAGTTGGTCCATTAGTCAGATTGTTAACTAATCAAAATGTGGATGTTTCTCTCTTTCTCTAATATTCCTTGTGATATGATTCCATATCACATGTGTTAACACAGCACACCTCACATGGAGATCCAGTAATCCTGGCAAACAAGCTGCACTGAAAAAGGGGCTTATGGGTAAATATTGCTGACTGGCACAGGCCCAGTTTGTCATAAGTGCAGCATGTGGAAACTCTGTGGAAACAGACAGCTAAATCAGAGCACAATGACCTATTTTGTTGCTGTGTGGCATAGGGACCGTATCTTCTCAAACCTAAACCCAATCAACGTCGCTGAGTCTGTTCACTCTGAAAAAGTACTCCTTAAGCCTTCTCTGGGTGAACATATCACATTAGAGAGGGGCATGTATGAGGGTATGATACTGGTACTTTATGTAGAGTAAGAAATACTCCAGGACTGTACTGGAGAATAGTCGACGCCACACCTACTGATGTGGTCCAAGGTTTTTTTATTTTCATTTTTTATTTTTTTTTCATTTTCCCTTTCTCTCCCCCTCTTCAGAGGCACCTAATTATGAAACCCTGACTCATTTACATGGATATGTTTGATCTAAATTACACTCCAAACCACACCAAATTAGGATCATCTGTGAATGTGATTTTTTTTTTCCACGTGTCTGGCAGAGCCAAGGCAGCTCTGGAGGGCACATGTTCAAATGATGAGAGGGATTATAGTTTTTAACATTCTCCTGAGACCTAGCCCTATCCCCCCACAAACTGTGCAGGACAGAGAGTCACCCACAATTATCCCAAGATCTGCACTCCTCCTGTACTTTGTCCAAATTTGAATAAAACAGCCGGAGAGTCAATGCAGAGTCTGCATATCATTGCCAAGATGGCTATTCAAAACATGCCCCTTTTTAACTATGTTTTGAGTCCATTGTAGTCCTCTGCTGTACCTTTAGGTGTTGTTACAGTCTAATGAATTACTTTTTTCTGTAACCATGTTTTCACTACACAGTGTGTCGCTGAAAACAAATGTAACAACTAACTAAAAGAGAAAAGAGGATGAACATGTAAACACTGATGGTATCAACATAACTGTATAGTTGTAAATAGGAACATACAGTAAAAAACAACAACATGTACAGCTTCCTTGATGCTCTGTTATATTCACAGCCATGATAAAAACAGTATAACCAACGTTCTGAACCTGGATTAGACTGTACTTCATTTGTTGAAGGCTTCTCTACTTTGTTGTACTTTGTCACTGAAGGAGTAATGCTGAAAGGCCCTGTAAACTAAATCTATCACTGCCCGGTTCATCCGACCCGTTGAGCACAAGTCTGTCAGGTTTGTTTTGAGAGCCGTGTATTGCAGATCAACTGTATGCTTTTAGGGATACAGCGATTTCTTCACAGATCAGCCAGGCCTGGACTCAATAAGCAGTTGTGTATACAGTATATCACATATTGTGATGATGTGGTCAGGGAGGCCAGATTGAGTAAATGTACCTCCTCATACCCATTTGATATTTATTACGTGGTCTTGTGTATTTTGGGAGTGTTGTCTTTCTTTTTGTCATGTGTTAATTCGGCACCGTGGTTTAGTCCATGTGTTATGGTTTTCTGTTAATCCGACATCTATGTTCTATCCATCCATCTATGTTGCGAAGAAAATGAGATCAAATCCAGCGACTCAAAGAGCTGAGGTAAATAGCGATCGTCAACTGTAAATGTTATCTCAACGCAAATGTCCCTGCTATTGTTTCTATGCCCCTCCTGATTCCTCTGTGATTGCCATATTCATAATTGCAAGACCTGGAAACCGCAAAGGCGTTCTGCTTTGACAAAGTATGAACACATTCTGACAGGGGATTATAGTTGTTTGGTCTACATCTGTCAGGTGATATGAGAGCAAGGGCCCTGGCTAAACTGTGCGGTTGGTCCTTTTTTGGGAGGCAAACCTGTAATTTGTTATAATGCATCAGCTCTGTTACATGCTTTTTTGTTGCTTTGCCACTAACACATTATGAATCGGCCTGCCGTGTCTTTCTCTATTATCACAGGGCCACTATTCATACATCTTGAGGGTGTGTTACTGATCGCTAACTGAGCCTTATCCAATTTGTTCATTAGATAATGGGTAAATATTACACTACTGTATATGAGGGCTGTAGACTTTAATGGGAACATACAGTATTGAGGTAGTTGACTGTATTGTATTGTAAAAGGGGGTATTGTGTTGATAAGCATAAGATTTAGTTTTTCTCTCCATCTCAACCAGAAACAGAAATTAAAGTTTAAAACTCAAATGAAACAACTCACATTTAATATTACAATGAGAAACATTTCAGTCCCAAGCAGCCTTTGATTTCCTTCCCTGTGCACGGTGACTATGAAGCTTAAAGCATTTGTCGTAGCCAGGGGCACTGGGAACAGTGACAGAGATGTACCATGAAAATTTGAGTGTCAATGTGCCCCCCTCAATTCATCAACTGGCCCTCAGCTCAAGAAGCCGGAATCCTGACCCTAATAAAAAGAAGCCTAGGGGGAAATGGCATTGAGCACCGACTCCTATATCCTGTTGTTCTCTGGTCAAAATGAGATGCAAATTAATTACCATTGGCATCTTTAGCAATGCATGTCAACTCCTATTTGGGATATCAATCTGTTATCTGATCAAACTGAACGCTTCAAGGCCACCACTGGGTATTCTAGACACTGTTGTCTGTGAGGTCTGAAGGTCTCTCATACTGCAGTCACCACAGCAAAGCCTGTGCTCCTTTTCTCATTCTTTATTCTATTACCTTGAGCCTATACCTTAAGGCCTTAAGCCTAATATACCTTAAGGAATATTACCTGAAGCGCCATGCTGGGTTAGATAGTGTTTGTTACCATTTGTTTTGTTTTTCTCTCGTTTTTCTTGTTCAATCTTCTTCCATGACCAATACAGTAAATATACGTATCATCCCTATCAAAATAAATACTATTCTCTCAGCGGTGATGAGACCATGGATGTAGTTATACTGTACATGCCGTATAATAGATCATATTTCATCACCAAGGCTGCAACATCTCTGAATTACCTTATGAGGAGGGTAATGGCTACTGCTCACTGTCATTAGAGATAATAAGCACAAGGTCAGGAGATTTCAGCATTATCCCGCCTTTTCCCTGCAGTTCTGTTAGATTTATAAAGTTGTGTTCTAGTGCCGGTTCACATTAATCAGCGTTTTAATTGCCACTTACCTCAGATTGTATAGGGAATAAAGCCAATTTCGTGGTGTCTCCTGTTTCAGCAAAATGATTAGCCAGGTCTAACAGACGGAACCCTTTATAATAATAATAATAATAATAATAATAATGTGATTATTATTATTATTATTAAACATTATTGTTGTTGTTATTATCATTATTATTATTATTATTACTATTATTATTACTATTATTACTATTATGCATTATATCCACTGTCTTCTAATGTTATCAGCTTTACATGTTTATCACATGGACATACGCATAGACACCGACACAGACTCACAGACACACACATGCACAAGACCTCACAAACCTGTTTGTCTACTGTACTGTATGTTATAATGTTTAAAATTAATGTTTAGAATAATTACACATAGTCTAACAATACTTCTGTAATGATTTTCTGTTCGGTCTCTAAAACTGCTATCAAAGTATTTGTGCATATTCACCTGTGTTAGTTGTAAATACTGTAATTGGTCTTTGTCAAGGTGATTAATGGATATTCCTTAATACATTTCCTGTAATTAAATGTCCACCTGCAACTAGCCTGGAATCAATTACCCTTTGTTGATATAATTTCCTTCCTATAGGTATTTGTGGACTATGGAGTCGACATTTGACCATGTGAGTTGCTTACCTTTCTGTTCTCCCCCACCTTGAAACAGAAGAGATGGCTGTGTTCTTAATCTGTCTGGTGTTAATTCATATACAATAAGCCTACATAAAACAGTGATGTTGTTATATTCACAACATACAATATATCAGCCTTGCTTCCTGCATTAGATGATGGTAACCATAACACAGTGTGTTTCTTGTCAGCTTTACTCAGATTTGTCAAGACAGTGGTAGTAGTTACAGTCGTAAAATACTTTTCTTCTGCAGTTTGCGTCAATTAAAAGTTGTGTTCAGTGCAATTGTTCATTACTTAAACTGACATGCATTCACAAAATCAGATGACTCATTAGAGCAGCAGGGGGGTGACCTTTTCATAAAGATGGTGACACAAGTGGAAGGTCAGTGTCACTACTAAATGGCATACCCCTAAATGAATGTCAATCTTCTGTATTATCATTGTACCGCTCCAGTGTCATCGTGAAGTAAACATTATGCAATAATACATCTGCCATTAAATAAACTCTGTTTGCCATCTGCATTCATAGATTTAGATCACTGACCTCCAAAAATGTACACAGTAACTGACGTTATTACATTGGTATTATTTCTTGATGTTTGCGTTTTGTTTAGTCCCAATGCAATAAAGTTAAACGGTTGGATGTAATTATCTGTTGAAAAGGTGGATAGAATTATCTGTTGAGAGGGTGGACTGGTTTAAGTTTAAAAAAGACTTAATCTTTCTCGAATCAAGACATTTTTTTTCTGGCATTGATAGCTTAGACCTGAGCTACCATCCCATATTTGTCTGAGGTAATGATTGCTATTTCTACGTTATAGCTACCTGTCTGCTTAATAAAAAGCTAACTTTGGCTGACATATCTACAATGCAGCTATGTTTATCTGTTGCAAGTTTTGACGTTAAACTAACTGACATTGGTGAAGATGACACAAGTCCATGGTTCATCTGATTTTGACACAACTTCCTTTGGATGTATGCTGTGGTCCTAAAATGTACACCATGCTAACAGTATGCTGTACTTGAAACTCATGACATTACACTACCTCAGTGTGCATTCTACACTTGAAATAAGCCACCTTAAATTTTTGTAGTTATAGAGTAATGCCATTAGAATTAGAGGAAGGAAGCATGTCTTAGGGGCGACCGGATGTGTTTTTCAGTCCACCAGGTCCTTTTCCCAGTTGTTTTCAATGGGAAATATCCCGCTCCGGGCTCTCATATTGAATTGGGTTCAACTTTTGGAATGGAGCACCATGCATCAATGTCACTTCGGGCTAAGAAACCAATCACATTGACGGAGGGGCGGGACAAACACGAATTTCACAAGATGGTGGCTACTTCAGTGGAAAATGAGAATGTTTTCCACTACAATTTCGGAAATAAATATACACTCTTTTTGTATGAAACAAACACTCTAAATGTATTTTGCCTCCTCTTGCTACAAAGCTACTCTGTTACTAGCATACAAATGCCTGCGAAGTTCATGTTAGCATAATCACTAATAATTGCTAGCTACTTACTCCGCTTTGAAGGTTGCTGTGTCAGCTACAGAAGTGGCATGCCTCACTTTTCTGTAGTCAAAAGCGTGTTTGGAGGACATGGCCCCTTAAAGGGGAACTTCACCTTAGTTGCATGGCAGCTATCAAAACACAAGGTCTGTGTCTACGTCCTAAAAAAACTCTCATGTCGCATTAAAATACAATACAGACAAGAGTTTTTGCATTCTGCAAATGCGCTTTTGCCTAAAAAAAATATAACCGCGGCCTTAACAACGATTATCGATTATGCTAACATGAACTTCAACAGACTAGTTTGCTATCAATAGGAGGTAAAATACATTTAGAGAGTGTTTGTTTCATACTGTACAATAAGAGTGTATATTTATTTCAGAGATTGCAGTGGAAGACATCCTCATTTTCCATTGAAGTAGCTGCCATCTTGTTGTGAAATCTTTGCCTGTCCTGCCTCTCCAACAGTCTGATTGGTTTCTTAGCCCAAAGTGACATTGGTGCACAGTGCTCCATTCCCAAAGTTGAACACAATACGATACGAGAGCGGCCAGAGCACTCCGCTAAAAACAGCGAGGCGGGCCGCTTTGGTGGAGGCGCGCACAAAAAAACTTGAAAAACGCGCCTGGTGGACACGGCCTCTGACCTCTGACCTCTGACCCTGCTCTACTATGCCGGTGACTCCGCAAGCTCTCGTGCTGTTCAACAGAAGGACCTTGCATGGGAGGGAGAGGGGAATCTTGGGAGTTGTAGAAATTGACTCAAATGGGCAATTTGGAATATCAGGACTCATCAGGGCATTCAAAGGCAGATATCTAGATTCGGAGATTGTTTTAAAACACAATTGTGTGTGAATGTGTCTCCTATTGACTAATGAAAACAACAAATTCATTAGATTGCAGGGTAAAATTCCGCTTGAACAAGTAGCGCAGAAATCCATTTGTACACCACCTTAATCTTATAGATTGTTCCATCACTTGTTTATGAGTGCCTGAAATCACCTGCAAAGTTAGCAGTTAAAGACTAAACAAATTGAAGCAGGCAACAGAACAATTTTCCTCCTTGTCTAAGGTACCCCAGGTCCATTATTAATTCAGCTATGAGTGCTTCGGCAGTCATCAAAAGTCAGTGATGGTGTGAGATTTGGAATTGTGTTTCCCCCACTTTACTGTTACCAGCTGACATGCCCCGGCAAGAACAGACTACAGCCACTCTTTGCAAATCTGCAGGGAAAATCAGCTCTGAAATTACTGTTAGGGGAATAAGCATTGCACAGATGTATGAAAATGAATGTCAGTATGCATTTCAGCATCCAATCACTTGAATGAAGCTCTTGAGGAACACAAGTGGAAAGTAGCCAAATAATGACAAATCTTTTTACTTGACATTACTTCACATATAAATATCAGTTATAGGTGTAGGTGTGTCAGTGGGGGCCTGTGGAGGTATAGTTTGCAGTTATATACTGTAGGTGTGTCAGTGGAGGCCTGTGGAGGTATAGTTTGCAGTTATATACTGTAGTTTGTATGTACTGTATACATGGTAGTGTGATATGTGTAAATGACATTCAGGTGAACACATAATTTCATTGTAATGAATATGCGATGAACATGGAAATTATGCAC
>NC_139668.1:19035490-19065490 GCF_951799395.1 Argentina silus | reverse complement strand
TGTGTGTGCATGGGGAAAGTGCTGACACAAGCCCAACCCGGCAGCTTCAACCTCTCTGATCAGGCACATATCTTCTTTGATCTCTTCCTTGGACATTGTTATTCAACACAGGACCACTGTTTACAGAGGCACGTACAGTATGACTCAGGAGCGGACAAAGGTTGAACCGGGACAAAGGGAAGTGCTAGATTCAGAACATCACTTTGTGTGCATGCGTTCTTTGTGTCATACTGTACAATTCAACTTGGTTTCACACTTTTCACACAGAATTTGTGAATTGCAGGTGTGATCAGTGAACACATTGTGTTATTGGCACGGCGTCTTAGAGCCATTTCTAAGATAGTACTGTATGTGTATGTGCTGCCCATGTACACTCTTTGCTTCTGCATCATATCAGCACGCCATTAAAAACCCCTACTTCAGCAGGCAAAAGAGCTAACAGTAGATGAATTAAAGGTTACCGACAATATATGATGAATGTCACACGAAAACAAATTACCTCAGGAAAAAGACTAATGAAGACTTTTGCTCGGAGCCAGAGGGCAGTCAATAATTAGAGGTGCAGCAGTTACTGTCTTTATGTGTTCTGTGGGCTTAGAAACTCCTCTGCTTTAATTGCTCAGGTTAGTGTACTGTGTTTGTTACATGTCAGTCCTCAAACTGCTGCCGAAATGAATAAATCTAAAAAGTTAAAAGCTACTGTATGTTTAAAGGACTGACATCAGTTAGCTTGACTTCCCATAAGAAGCTTTGATTCAATAAGACACATTTAAACAATGTTTTTAAGTTTACTTTTTCCTTTCTGTTTTATCCCTTCATATTATGTTTACTTGATGTTATGCATATGGGATTTTTCTTTGATCCCTCAAAAAAGTCCCAACCGTGCGCAAAATGCTACGAGTGGTTGACAGTCAGTGCGTATTGGTTGTTTGCGAGGAGGGAGAAATAATCACACAAATAAGACATCAAAGATAGATTGAGAATTAAAATATGCAGTTGAAAATTATTCAGATTGCTTTGGGATGGAAGAGAGAAAAATATTCCCTAGAAGTGTCCAACTGGATAAGATCAAAACTCATAACACCGATAGCTACAAACATGCGTGAACTGAGGGGAAATGAATAAGTAGGAATACCCAGGCTTTTGTTTTGGAGGGCCTTGGCATGCCAGTACTGCAATTGTCCTCTCCTTGACTTGAGGGAATCCCTTTTTTTACTGACATCTGCTTTGCCAATATGTCCCCTCATGATATGAACCCTTAAGCCCTGTAACGCGGCATGAGGAGTTCATCCACAATAAGGCTGTCCCCTCCCTGCAAGACAGAACTACCAGGCCAGCAAAAGCTTCCCCTGCGTCATGCATTCTGTGATAATGTGCAACCTTCCAACCTTTCTGCACCTTTAAGCAGATATGGTGCATGATCGCTTGCCATCAACGCTCTGGGATGCATCAATCCTTGCGTCATGGAAAAAGTCTCCAGCATGGCAGTGGAAATGAGAGGGTTGGCACTGTAAAGGCAGAACATAGAAAATCTAAATAACCAGGCTGCCGCAGTAAATTACACATGCCAGTGAGTGAAGTTTATTCATAAACCTGCATTTAGTTTGAAAACAGATTCTCTTCAGGAAAATGTACAGAATAGCTTGTGTCTCGTAGCAAATGGAAATGAGGAAAAAAGGTTTAGTGATGGAGAAAAAAAGTTTCTCTTTGTCTGACGCTCTTGTTATGTACCACTGAAAGGCAAGATTCAAAGCACGACCCATCTTGCCTAATTAACACTTTGAAAGATAAAAGCAGTTTATTAAATCAATCAGTATGATGGTTGTTTGTGAATCCTAGCAGATAAGGCAATTTGCATATTAACTTTGCAATTCTAACCTACATATGAGAATCTTCTGAGATTGTGGACAGCTTCAATGTAAATATTTTCCAGACTAGTGTACATGTTTTAAAGTTTCATTGCTTGGATTCTCTGGTGGATTTTGTATTCATTAAAATATAAATAGATAGATAAATAAACAAACAGATAAATAGATAAACAAATATATAAACAAATACTGATAGCAGGATACAGGCGAAGTCATGCAAACATTTTAGGCAAATAGAAGGCTAAACAAGCTGGTCCTTAATTGATTATTATATATTCCTGCCACAAAACTTGATATTGAATTAATATGAAAGAGACAAACATGTTCTGAGTGAACAAAATAAGTGCCCTTGAGTTGGTGGACACATTGTTAAGTGAGTGTTTAAAAGTGCCGTGCCAACAGTCAGCTCCCACCAGCGAGTTGGGTAAATGGTGAAGATATACTGGAGGATAAATACTGGGTTATAAGGGGTTGTGTTATAATTAGTCGCAAATTAATTATAGAGGATCCTCATGGATGAGAAAGAGTATGAGGCCCAGTGCAAAGCACAGGGTGGCACACATTCAGTCAGCACAATGGGAGCATAATGGGAGACAAAGGTCTGAACCAGTCTGTCAGTGGGCTCAAACAGACCCTACACCAACGTCTACACCGCATCCTGCTCCTGGGTCTCTGTAGCTGGATAAGAGTGAGTGTATACCATCTCTTCAGGACCGTAGTTTTGGTTCAGATCTGTTAGAGGCCAACAGGGCAATATGCTAATCTCTAATATATGTACTGTAATATATGTTGATTTCTAATATAAAAACAATATAATAATGATCTCAATATGTTAACCCCTGTAGGCACAGAACATAGCATGCCATCACACACCATTGTATATGCCGTATTATACCTTCACAACGTCCTATAGTTGACGGAAATCTCCCCTAAGGTGAAAGAGAGACAACATAAATGACATTTTGCATACGGCACATGAAGAGGATCTCCTGTAAATGGATGAGGATGAAGAGGATCTCCTGTAAATGGATGAGGATGAAGAGGATCTACTGTAAATGGATGAGCCACTAATCTCGTGAACTTTGAGATGTCGTTTTTTTTGTGAGATTAGCTTCACTTCAACTTTTGTCAATTCATATCTATAACTGTAAGTTCTAACATACCAGCTAACATTTGCACAGTATTATGTTTATGTGAATTCCTTATTTTCTCCCCAAGCAAAATCCTTTAGCTCCTAATTATTTCACATAATAACTGTAAAACACTGATCTTTATAGATCTCATAGTCCATGATGTTGTTCCTCTTCACAAATACAAATTTCCATTCCATTTCATACAGTTACAACAATGTAATAATCTACCCGGTTCTTGTGAAACACACTATGCTTTCTTACCACGTTGCCTTTCAAAACACAGACTGCACTTGCAGTAACGTCAGCACATTGATAACATATGACAGTGTCATAGGCCTTTTTTTCCACAGGAACCCTGGCACAAAGAAATCAAAGCCCAAATATAGACTCCCATGTGGACACAGTCAAAAGAACGTGGAATCAATATACAGCGATGCTAATCCTGGTACCTACAGTATCCTGGTACCTACAGTATCCTGGTACCTATCATTGTGTTTCAGTGGTGAAACTAGGCCAAGACTTAATGGGTAGTCACTCACTAAGATGAAACACACAAAAGCCTTCGCTCCCATCTTAATTCTTCACCCCTCAGATAATAAAGCAGTGTGCATGCTTTAGCCTGAACAGTGGAAGTACTCACCTGCCCTAATACAATGTGAAAGAGTTTACTCAGATCAGATACCATAGAAAGCAGTCAATGCATTCTCTAATGGACCGAGCCACAGTCCAATCCATGTTCATATTGATCCTACAGTAACAGGATATCAGGATCAGCGGCAAAATCCGAAAATTGTTTCAAACACAGGTATCACAACAATATTACAAGGATCAGGCTTTACGTTATCCTGGAAGAAAAATATAAAAGGCAAAATAGTATTCAGAATGGTGGGAGAAGACCATTCCATTTACAAACTTAACTCCCTGATCTTGTAGTTTTAATTGCAAATGGGCAGGCTTAAATATCAGTTCAACTTTTCACGCTTGGAAACACCCTGTGTCACCCTACTAGCACACAACCTAACACTTGTTTCATCTCCCCATTGCTTGAGCTCACTTCACTGTAAAGAGGGCCAATTAAAGTGTGGAGGGATTAAAAACACCCTAAAAGTGTTTCACTTTTTCCACTTTTGTTGAGGAGCTTCAGAAAAAAATGTCTAGGCACCATTTATGATCATAACATAAACATAACATACCGGGTCATTGCCTGCAATTTGTCTCCTGAAAAGAGTATATACAGTATGCCTGAGTTTAGAAGTTGGCTGCCGGTGTGATGAAGTTGCAGGAGTACCGCTATTGAGTTTTATTTCAGGTTATTCACCTCAGCAAAAACACCACCAGGAGGCATCGTTGAGCATAATGAGTATGCGTACAGTGTGTTGTAGTGTGTTTACAAACATTGCCGCCTGATAAATTATGTGAAGAGTAGCTTATGAGTTGTTTCAATTTGGAAAAGGACCAATTATTGTCTTGAAATTATGTCCTTGGATAAACCTCAACTTAGAACAAATCATGTCTTCATGGACACTTCATAAAATTATGTCAGACATGGAATATGCATATTAATAACTCATAGTGATTCCTCACAGTTCAGCAGTAGGCTATATGGACACAGCACGCTCACAAAACAAAAAGCACAGTTCGTGTCAATAATTTTCCGCTCTGGCATTGCAAGTTCACGTTGAATGTATTCCACATGATTGAAATGAGGGCATTCCCACTGAAACCCAACATCCGTACTCCCGTCTCACATGAACATTCCTAACTTCATTCCGTAATCAATGTTGCATTATTAAAGCTGGCTGGTGCTCATTCATGTCAGACTACGCTAGAAAATGTCCCCCCGTTTCTCTGCGTTGTGAGAGAATGCGTGATGACGGTATGAGAGTAGATAGTAGTTGGTCCCATTGCTTGGTCCTCGTTAAAATAACCTGATACTGAATGCATTTCCACTCTTCATCTCTACAATTCATGAGCTGCTATAATAAACTTGATTTTGCCAATCTATCTGATAAGGCAAACCGTTCTCTTTTCAAACATCCTTCACACCTCGTGTCACCACCTTGTGGTGGCTTTCGGCAGCACTTCACACCGCGTCGTGTTGAGGTATAACCTGCTGAGATATCTGTGTGCTGGTGTTAAACACAGGCCTACTGTGCAATTTTTCCTGGGTTTGAAGCAGGACAGAGGACTCCTCTCTCGGCAACTCATAAACACACCGTAAGCTTCGATCAGCAGGGCCGTCCGTTTGCTCATCTACCATATAAGGGAGGACATCGGTTTCATCCCCCTCCTATAAAATGATTACCAATCTCTGGAGATGTCTGGGTGGAGCTATTAATTAGAGCATTCCTTTTGTGAGGAGTTTTTTTTTTTTTTTTTTTTTTTACATACGAAGGGATGAACATAACAGGTCTATGATAGAGGAGTGAGCACTTCTGAAAGCTAGGTTTCCTTCCAATGGGGAGAGTGACATGAAATCAATGCACCGTTTGTTTATTGCCCTGACCTTAAAACCTTTCAAGCTCTAGATCTGTCAAGGCCCTGTTACCCCCTTCCCCCTCGCAGGCTGTCCTTGCTCTTTTGCTCAGTTGAATTTCAGCATCTACACAATAACCAACGACATTGAGCTCCATTATCAGAGGTACCCCTGTTGTACCCCTGTCATACCCCTGTCATACCATTGACCACTCACACACTTTCTTACACTGGTAAAACTTTAGGATTTAAATATCTGACAAGCAAGGGTTTGACTCTCAGAAATGCAAAAAGGGCTCATTTTAAATGGAATTTTATTCACAATTGAAATCAAACTCACAAAATATTAATTCGGATGTATATTTTTACTTTTCCCTCTAATGACAAGTGGGTCCAAGCAGAAAATCCCAAAGGTGCTATGACACTTTGTTCATTTATTAATGATTTGTGCCTTTTGCGATTGCCGAGAATCTTTTGATGAATCATTATCTTCAAAAAATGATTATGGTTGATCAAATTAAGTGGAAAACACAGTTGTTTTTCAGGATCCTCACATGTCCATTGTGAATTATCATTAGCATGAAATATGTTTATGCAATTCAGGAGATAACACTGAGTTACTGGATATTCATCCTCACTCAGAGTCGTTTGAAATCTGTTTTTTCATTACTCTACCTTGTACTAGACAGCTTGTATTTGTACTTTACTATAAACATCAACACTTTTATTAGCAATATGACATATTGTACAGTATTTGTTCAAATACCATTTGTCACAGAAAACTATTTATTTGTGAAAATGCTTAAAACTGGGATGATGTGATTTATAAACTTTTTTATTTACATAATGGAATGGATGGCATTCTAAAACTAAAGCCTCCTTCTCTATTTCCTGTCACTATGGTGTCACCAAACTGTTTGTTTTTTTAAATAAAAAAATAAAGCTAAATCACTCCTCCTAGTTAATTCAGTCATTCACGAAAGTAACAATTTTACCCCAAAACTTCTCACCTCCATCTACTTTCAAACCTCATGGATACTGGTAGCCTTGCCTTGGCAAACATTACTATTGATCACATTACCAACTGCCGACTATTGAAGGTCGAGTTATGATCAATATGAATTGAGTGTCCACAAATACATTTTAGCAACTTGACATCAGTGCAGGGGAGTCAGGTACCTTAACAGTTTACGGTGGAATGGCTCGGCATGTCATTTATATTAACGATATATATGGTTAATTGATCCTGTATTGTGTCTATTGTGTTCATATGTTCAGCATAATTAATTTAATTGTATTGAGGGTGAACAGAGTCACACTCCCTGCCAGTTCATTCTCTGGTGTTGGTTGTTCTCTGTCTCCATAAACCAACAGTCATGTGTCTGTACCTCAAGTAGTGACCATGGGAGAAGTGTGGTGAGGCCTATCAGAAGCAGCATCTGTGCCCTGGTGTATGTCTGTCACTTGGTTGCCTGCACAAGCCCCCAGCACTACCTGAGCCCTAGTTGTGGTAATACTGTAGCTGCAGGGAGGGGGAGATGTGAGTGATCACATTTATCCTAGGGCTGGCTACTACAAATGAGTACAGACAGTTTTTTTTTTTCATAGCCATTGGACACATTTGCATTTCACACGCACACACACTCACTCACACACACACACACACACACACACACACATAGTAGTATAGTTCTAATCTATATTGATTGTTTTCCTTCGTATAATGAATGGTAGGTCTAATCTCCAGTCTTACAGTATGGGTTTAACAGGAAATATAAATGATAGATATCAGAATGACAGGTTTGAGACGTAGCCTATGTACTATATAATATGTTTTACATACAATATCTTCACTTTTTAATGTGCCAGGAGGACAATGGTTTGGATCCTGACTGTGAGAGATATCCTCTTCATAGCCAGTGACTGTGTGCAGTGGCAAGTAAGGTGATCAATGCAATTCAATTCTAGACCTTAGTGTATTGAACTTTGTGCAATTATACAAGGGTCTTCTCTGGACAATATGTTGGCCATCTGGTAGCATCTGTGCTTTCTCCCACTAATAGAGTCCCTGCCATGGCTTTAGGCCATGACAAGGAGCACTAAGCAGGTCACATGTTGTGTCTTTCAGCCATATTTAGGTCAGGGCTTTCTTTTCGGACAAGGGAATGCTTAATGCACAACGGCAATGCAAACAGAGACCCCCTCCCCCCCCAAAGTAACGTTACACCTGCACATCTGATTTTATTCCCAACCCTCAGGGGACCAAGGGGCGGGGGTGATACACATATCACTTTTCGGTAGCTGCCAGTTTAAAGGATTCACATTGGCTAGGCTTCCCGTAACACTGAATTGAGTATGCAGATAAGATGATGTGGGGAGTGAAGGATATATTTACACCTTTGCCCAATGGTGATAATGACAATATTTACCAACGGCAAAAAAAGGGAATGACGTATAACATCCCAATGGAAATAAACATGAACATACGTATGTGAATGTCAAGGGAAGAGACCAGAGCAACCAAAGGAATAATGCCTTATTCTATCACCGTGCAAACACACTAGCTCACAATATAACACAATCATCTCATAACCCCCATAACTGGAGATGCCATTTTCAATTCTGTGGTAGGTGTGTGTTTAACGTCTGATTAAGCCAACTCGCTGCACATGTTATCCTAATATTCACTGTGGTTTTGACCATGAGGGATCACATTGCTTTTCACGCTGAACTGTTAAATTCTTGTCACTGTTAAAGTGTTGTCCCAACAGCTTCATTCCTGTATCACTGATGTAAGGGAGGCAGCTAACTTTTTTGAGGCCATAGTCACGTGCCTGATATTTCAGAAAATATATGCGAAATGGCGGCATACAATTGTTGACCTGCCATTGCTTCCATTAAGATCATGAAGAGCCACACTTGTAGGGTGGCTGTAAGCAAAATATGTTAACAAAAAATATCTAATAGCAATATAGAATTAATAAATAATGTATAAGGAATTCATTAACAAAACGTTGTGTGGGGCTGTGGGGGGAGTTAGATGCAGGGGAAGGGTTTGAGTATATAATGGTATTATGATATTCTCAAATTTGTTGACAATTTTAGTGATCATTTGACAGTTAATGAGATGAAATGTGACACATTTGGCACATTACTCCTATAGACATGCTCATAATGGACATACTCCTATAGACATGCTCATAATGGAAATGGTGTAGATTCAGACTGGAAGGGACCAATTTAATGACCCAATTGATAGTGAATGTTAATTGACAAGAAGCAACAATTAAGTTAATTACAAATGGAGCAGCAGACAGCTATCACAATGGAAGACAATGGGTCAGAGCAAAATACTAGAAGGGTCAGAGGTCAAAGATGAGGTTAACGCAATCTAAAAGGGGTTTGACTTCAAGACGAAGCTGTGTCAAGTATATTCACCATGGTCCAGTTTCATCATCAAGTATGGAGGGCAGGAGATCTGGTGGCTGTAATGTTAATCTAACTGTGAAGACACACACGCACACGCACACACACACACACAGCCACACACACCTAAGTCTATTCTGTGTAAGCCATTTGAGGAAGTGTGTGTGTGTGTGTGTGTGTGTGTGTGTGTGTGTGTGTGTGTGTGTGTGTGTGTGTGTGTGTGTGGACTGGAGGATACTTCTGCCGAATGCTCCATCTGGCGCCAGCACTCCAAGAAAGGGGGACGGAGACTTGAGGAAGAGAGGAACAATGAAACTACAAAAAGCTTCACAGGAGGCACGAGGCCAGAGACGCACCACTGCCACCAACACAAGTTTCCCATGCACTGTCTGTAGTAGAGGATGTGGCTCAAGAATCGGACTCCACAGTCATACCGAAACTCACCAATAGAGGCAGAAGTGGAAGTCATCACCGGATACAATGGACTACCGAAGCAGTAAGAGAGCAAGCAAGGAAATGTGTGTGTGTGCGTGTGCGTGTGTGTGTGTGTGTGTGTGTGTGTGTGTGTGTGTGTGTGTGTGAAGTATGAGGGAGGGGCAGAGAGAGAGACAGAGAGAGAGAGAGAGAGAGGAAATAGAAGCAAAAAGGCCTGCATACAGTATCATTAAAAAAGTACTTCTTAAAAGAAGTTCAAAACCTTAAACTTTTTTTTCTTACCACATTCAAATGTGCAGGTTTGTTTTGGGGATTAAGTCCTGACTTTGATCACCACTAATTAGACACTCTCTGGTTTCATTCTGTACCTATAGCTCATTAGGTTGTATAGGTTATCTCTCCATAATCTCTGGCTGGTAGCCAGTCGAGGGTGCTCTGCTCCTGGTGGTACTCCTCAAAGCCAGTGAAGGTGAGGACTGTGATGAAAGAACCCTCTCCTTTCAGTTGAGATCAATACGCAGCTCTCCTTTGCCTATGGGGGATCAAGAGTTTGAATCACAAAGGGGGTTTTGCATAAAGATCCAAACAATGGTTCACAAGAATTTTTTTTCTGCCTTATACAAACCCAGCCAAACTCTCTTTAGCTGTTTCTGTTTCTTTGCGTTTTCTCCTTTCCCTTCAAGTTCTCTCTTAGAAGGAAGTGCCGTGTGCCTGGCTTAATGAAGCTGGATATTCTCACATTTTTCATCAAATTTACTGTATATTTTCGAAGAGAGAATCTCAGACAATCAACTAAAGTACCTACAATATACAGCTTTTTAGTGTAATTCTGATTTGTTTAGCAACTTGGCAAAAGGCACAATGTAGATACAGTAACATGACTATGGTGGAACTCTGAGCTAAAAGGATGTTTAGTTCATGAGTCAACACAATCTATCATAACAAAACAACAGTTTCTTAAAGGTGCAATCTGTAATTTAAACAACACCAAAACAGGCTCCCCACCAGTCTTTGGGTAAACAGCTGAGAGATGGCACTGGAGAAATGGACTATAAGCACAATTTCATAGACAGAGCTATGGATCAATGGGATCAAAATTAAAATTGTAACCATGTTTTGAAGCTATACAGTGTTTGTTTACAATTGCCTTGTTTAAAAATAATGGAGTAAAACAAGTTTCTATTTTGGGTTCTTATGGGCTAATACAGTTGATATAAGCTCATGAAACATTTATACGTTATATTCTTCAATAATCAATGGCTATATTTCATTCATTTAAAAGCTTCTGTTTTGAGTTTGTATCTATAACACTCCAATACAGGAGATTACAGATTGCCCCTTTAAATATTTCAAACATCAATAGAATTTGGTCAGATTTTGAGTTTGTGACAGTGTTCAAGGCTTTCTCTGACTACTGTATGTTTATGTCTATGTCCACAAACAGCTAATGCTATTTAATAAATCCATAATCCAAATAGCACACAGAAAAAAGTCCATTAAAGTCAACTGAGCCTCTCACAGAAGTGTTTCTAAATAAGTTTTAATTTAATTAATGTGAATCAAACAACAACCCCTTCTCCACTGGACTGTCTGTGCAGCTCAATGGCTTTCTCCTGTTGGCTGTATCGCAGAGATAAATGAATCAAAAAAAGACATATTCAATCAGTCTTTTGGGTACCCATCGCCATAGCTCTAAGAATGTCCCCAATGTTATAATCTTGAAAGTTGCAAGGAACTTCTCAAGACGGTTAGTTTGTATGTCAGCCCTCAAATTACCACAATTCCACCAGTTGTCCCATAGACCTTAAAATGCATGGTTTCCTTCCATGATCAGACACAGGGCTTGAGTTAGACAGTTAGTAATCCATTATTGTAAAGAAAGTCTCTGACAATACATGGATTATCTTTCTTATTTCAGAGTTACTTCTCTGCACAGAATATCAGACATGAGAGTGCTCTGAATAGGGAGAATTACACCAGATGGAGTAAGGTAAATTCTTACACACACACTGAGAATATGGAAAAATAATATAGTCACTTCACTATTGCCGTCACACTTTTGCCATGATTATGTGACCCTTTTTGGAAGTAATTTTCCTTGGATTAGAAAAACAATCAATCCAATCAAGACGAGGAGAGGGAAAAAACGATTTGAGAGGAAATCTCTCAAGAAGTTGTAGGGTGTTGAGGGAGAAGGGGAAAGAGGGAGCAATCTAGAGGGCTGGATATATTTCTGTCTCAAGTAATTCATTTATGTCTTCAAAACTGTTTCATAGAACAGAGTTACTGTGCCTTTGTTGTGCTTAAAAAGCTTATCTACTCTGTATGAAGAAAGGCAATAAGAACACTTTATAAAAAGCTACAAAGAGACCGAATGCAAAAAAAAGTGAATGGCACCACTGATAAAGTTGAGCAAATTAAGTCATTGACCTGCAGTGGAGATTAATAGCAAACAAGGTGCCCCAGCTTCAGAAGTATTGAATATTCTTCAAACAGGCAGGGACCGCTGATGGGGCTGCTTGATGTGGATGACATTGAAAGTTTGGGAGAACAGAACATTTCTGTCATTTTTCATTTGTATGCAAATTTGCCTGTTACACAAATTAACCCTTGAACTTCGTGTCACTCCTCATCTGGCGGAATCCAACCCCCCTGCCGGCCCCATGTGGCGCAGCCTTGTTGCTCTCCTCAGGTCAGCCCGGGTTTTCCCCTGTTTAAGAGGAAGGCTAAAGTCACAATGCCCCTCTTTGTTTACCAATGATTATAGGAGCAGTGGAGAATGAAACTGGCCCTGGCTGTCGTAAAATGCACATCACCACTGTGGTCCCTGTGTATTCTGGCTCAATTGAAATGCAAAATGCAACTGTGCCCACCTCGAAAAGAAGCAGCCACAACTAATCACTTCCAGCAGCTTTAAGGTGAACCTTCAGGACAATGTCCAAATCCTGTTACTTGTCCTTTTCAGCTGAGAAGTTCTTAACTCCTTTCCAAAGTCTCTTCATGGCAAGCACCTTAAACAAATGCCACCGACTGCACAGGGCTACACTGGGGTAGTGATTGAGTTCTCTTATTGACATGGATTTAATTATAATAATAGGCCCCATTGTTTCTTTTAGTTTCTTTCACCCGTTCCTGTTGAGGCAATATAATGGCGCCTGCAGTTGCAGGTGTCTTAAAAGATGTTTGTTTCCTTCACCGTTTCACCACTGGTCCACCACAAATCACAGCTTACTTACCTCTAATGACATAATTACTGAATACACTTGAAATCTTGAAATATACATATAGAGAGCACCATTGGGGAAACATTTTTCAGGGCTGTATTTGAGTAAATAAAGCCAAAAATACACACCACAATCTCACAGGGAGTTTGGGAGAAACCCCAGACCCAACAGCATGGTGGCGAGCGTGGTGGGTAAAATGGGTTTAGACAAACAAACAAAACACACTCTATGGCCACAAGCAGCTCTGCAGTAAGTTTCCTTCAAAGGTTTCCCTCAGGATACACTGTATGCGAATATAATCCAAGCGTCTTTGAAGTGCACACTTGAAATGTCTTTTTGGCCCTACAACTGGAAGTGCCATCTCTCTGCTTTGGGTTATTGGAGGAAAAAAGCAGCTTCTGTCGACTGTGGTAGAGAGCATGCACCTGGTGGTCCTTTTTTCCCTTTTACCAAAATGTCAAGCATTTAGAGCTTTCTGAACCACTTTCTCCTCGGTTTTTCAATCAAGCCTCAAGGCAGTCACAAAAATGGACTTATGATAAGTGAAGCACAACAATCAAAATCTCTCCTTTAAAGGGGCAATCTGGGATTCAAATAACAAAGTGGTCACCCCCCCCCCCCCCCCACACACACACACACACACTCACACATACTTTTTTGGTAAACAACTGAGGGATGGGGCTAGAGAAATGTAACCACTCTAAATGTTTTAGACGGAGCTATGGGTGCAAGGACTGACCATCCATGAGATTACAATTATAGTTGTAACCATGTTTTGAAGCGATGCAGTGTCAGTTGAACTTGGCTCATGAGGCATTTAAGTTATATTCTTTAAGAATCAATGGCTACAGTATAAATCATTAATATAAACGTTTCTGTTTTGAGTTTGTATCTACCACTTCAGTACAGCGGACGACATTATAGGCAAATCGGACGTTGTATTCTATTTGATGTAAAGAAACAAATACCAAACCAACAGATAAGACAGGCTTTATTCTCCTAAAGTAAATTTTGTTTGCGACAATGTGTTACATTCAAAGACATCACAGAATCACAGGACAAGGCACAATATATTGTGCAGTTGAATCGCCTCACACGTGATCAGAAGCGATCACAGTGGAACAAGGGTTGTTTTGAAGAAGGAGGACGAGCATTTGGCCAATTAAAGTATTTACTAAAACCTCTTAAAAATAAGTATATGAACTTAGTTTAGTTTAGTTTAGTTTAAAACCTCCCTGACTTGGCGCTGTTATTATGCCTGCTCTCATGGGAGGGTATGGCTGATGTGTTGTTTGTGGTGGAAAAGGAGCAGCTGCTACGAAACCCTCTCGCCACCAATCACAGATGGCAGTGGGCTGGAGTTCGGCTGCAGTGACTTTGCCGAATCACAACATTTCGGCTGCGCAGGACACCGCGAGCGAATTGCTCTGGCGAACAAGCGAACAGTTAGGTTTTATTCGCAATCGGGTCATTTTGTTCGCACGGACCCTGCTCCGAGACGCAGGCACTGAGCTTTAGAAACATGTACAGACCTGGTCATGTTACAGAGGAAGTCATATTTGCTCATCAAGACAACTACTTCAATATCCTAGCGAACCTCTGCTAATAGAAGCGGGATTCTAATGAGTTGTGGTACACACAGACATCCCACAGCCCCTCCCCTAGTCAAAGGGTCACATTTTAATCACTGGCTCTCAAGATGAACATTTCCAACTGCATTTAGAGTGTTGCCCATCTCAAGCCACATGAGTGGCTGATAATCAACCCTGAAGTTGTTGAGGCAATTGAAAATGTGATTAGATACCGTGCGTTGCATGACTGCGTGCCACTGAGTCAAGAACCCAGCCACCTGACCATATGTCAGGCTTTTCAACGCACTCAGGGCCAGATTTTATTACCTAAGCCTTCGGTCCTGAGGTATATCTGAAACCACCTCCAAACAACAACAAAATAATCTGTCCTCAGTGAAAGAAAGGAAGAGCACAGCAACTCACACAATGAAACAGGCAGTAAGACTGGACCAGGCTGTGTTTTATGGATGTTCTTGTAAAATGTATAAGAGAGGTGGCATTTGAGATGGAGAACAGTGGGGACATTGTGCACGTTTTATTGAGTCATTAGTTCATGGCCTAGATCTGGTGAAGTGTTCTAGTTGACGAGCTTGGACAGTAGCCACTGGGGGGGGGAGGACTGATATGGCTTGTTTGGAGATTCCTTAGAATGGGGAGTTCCTCAGGAAACCTACTACACAGGACCGTGACCAGAGCCCATGATTGTGAAAGGACAAATGCTGCAGGCTAAATAGTCGAGACAGTCACTTGATATGATATGCCCATTCAGATCAGGCCATTGGCAGTGCTACTGGGAGCATACAGTGCCATAAAACAAGATGATGCTGGTATGAATTCCATAAATGAACAGGCAAAGCATTAAAACAAGGCATACACACAAAGAGACAGTCAAACATGTTGTGGAAAAACTGAATATAATAATCTCAAATATACAGTACCTATTTTGATAATAATAACAATAATAATAATAATAATAATACACAGTCCTGTACAGCATGCCGCAACATTAAGTATGTTAACATTTCGACGGAGGACAATAACACACATCTAAATAATAATCAATTGAAATCTCACTTTCCCCATCAACCAAACATGCAGAAAAGAGCCCTGACTGTGGGCGAACCTCCAGTGCACATTTTGACAGTGTTGTGAGTGATCCTAACAGACTGTCCAATCTGTTCAGCAGGGCCCCAAATGCAGGAGGCATAGTGACACCAACTGCTGCGAGAGAGAGGTGGGAGAGCAGACAGGAAGTTTAGTGGCATAGTGCTGATCATGCCATGGTCACATGACCACTCGCCAGTCTGAATCCCGCCATCTGGTTTCCCACCTCGCCATGCAGGACGGCCGAGGAGTCTGACATCAGATGTCAGAATGTGCTGCCATGTCCCATTAGAGGCACAGTGCACCGTGTGTGGCAGCAGAGGGGTGTAGGAGTACCTGTAACGCTGTGTGAGAGCAACCGTGCTTTGAGTCACCTGCTCACGCTCACGCATTCAACACGGAGGGTAGCTCCTGTGTTTTCATTCATGATTTATGTCGTGGAATTCAGACTGGCACCAATGCTTCAAAGAATGTGAATGGACACAGCAGAAGCAGATAAATTCTCTCCTATATAAGTTTCTCTCCTGTTAAAAAAAAAGAAAAGAAAAAAAAGAAGTAATTTTTCCTTCTTCTAGCATTGTGACTGCCTTTGGCCGTGGTGTCTGATGGATAGATAATTCACTTACTTAAACAAATGTATTTGTTGTAAGTCGCTTTGGATAAAGGCGTCTGCTAAATGCCATAAATGTAATGTAAATGTAAAATAAGGAAAAAGCAACAAAATGGTTATATTCAAAATGAACCACACCTACGGTGTTAATCGCCACGTTTCCTGTGCAGTTTATATATCTCACATGATCCGCCTGCTGCTTTCAACAAAACTTGTTTCAATCCGATGATTTTCAGACTAATATTGCGGTAATGCTTTTAATTTAATGTTCGCAGTTACTGTAATTGGTATAATATTGCTATATAATGCATTGTAGGAAACTTTAGCATTAGGCAGCAAATTGAAATTTTGAAGCGAATGGTGAAAATGACTGTGGGGGAATGAAACCCTATTAAATCTAATTTGTTATGCACTGCTGTGGGGGGAATGGATATACTGAGGGTCCTTTATTAAGTCCAATAGGTAGTGAGATGGCGTTGAGCTCCAGACTTTCGTTAAACACCTTTTCTGTCGACTTAGTGGAGGGAGGAAGCAAGGTGGCAACTGCTGTCCACTGGTATTACCATTGCCTCTCCAGCACAAAGGGAACCGTAAGCAGCCTCTGGGGGCCTCCACAACACACAGAGGACCCCCCATGTGAACCACTTGAGTGTGCCATATCGAGGGATGACTTAACAGAGCCTATAGTCCTTCAGGTGGTGGAGTTCAGGAGATGGGGATTGTAGGAGTCCCTCTGGAAGATCGGAGATCAAACACAGGCATTAAATAAGACTCCACTGGGAGATCTTAAAAAAAAAACCTTTGTAATCTAAGTTTTGAAAGTTAATACAAAGGGCCTTTAGTTAGTTGCCTGTAACAGAACAAAGGCAACACTATAACTGATTTTGTTAGCTTCAGTTGCATAAAAAGCTGTTAGATTATCTTGAGGAGTAAATGAGATATACAGCATCTAGTTCCTTTAAAGAATACTCGGTAAAATAAATATCACATCTCTGTTTAATTGAGACATCAGTGGTTTGGGATTTTAATTGGGTTTTGTATTGATATGCTATAATTAAGAAACAACATGTAGTTGATAATGCACACTGTCTGTGAGACATGGTAGATGCATGGCAAGTCTGTATGAGAGAAGAATGTAATAGTACAACTACATTGTATCAAATAATGATATGTTAGATTAATCGCAACTGTTACCTTACTTTCTAGTAAGACAAAGGCAAAGGTAATTCATTTGATACACTGTACCTTCACATTGACCAATAAGCAATGAATTGATTAAAAACACAAAATGACATCAAGGCAAACCGTACTGAGTTATGCCATTACCATTCATCCAGAGAAATACAGGGAGAGCTAAGGTTTGCTTTAGGGCTCATTACAGAGACAGAGTAGGGGGTTTGACATGATGGGCCAAGGCCCATCAGACAGGATGGCCACAGGCTCACTCAGCTAAGCAGTCTTGGAGCTAGGTGCTCGGGCGCCCGGGCGCCCGGGAAACAGATGGGAAAACCTCGCCGGGGAGGCCGAATTCCGGTCAAAAGAAGGTGATATCAGAGCGTGACTGCCAGCATGTCCGGAACACCTCTCTCGAAAAACACACAAGGGAACCGGCAGTTGTTGGGGGGCAGAGATTTGTGATTTTTTTTGGCAAGTCAGCATCTCTGTGTCAGCCTCCACATTCACTGAATCAGGAGCGGCGTGAGATGGTATCCTCTGCCAAGGCTGTTATTTGGAAGTTCCTGATGAGTGACTTGGGAGAGCTGTAGGGGCCATTCAGCGCAGAAATACTTTCAATATTTGTACAGTGTCTTCGGTTTACAGGTCACCAAAAATGCGAGGAATAAATTCTCTGTTTACAGATCTATCTGAGTTTAAAGGGCTGACGAAGTTGGCAGAGATCCAGATTCCCAGAAATCTGATTTGTCTCGAATTTAATTTGTTCCTACAGTATGAGCATTTTGGCAGCTTTTCACAAAGAAAACCACTGTACATCCAGCTCATAGATCACTAACAACAGGCTATCATGGGTATATGTAGGCTCATCATGTGGCCTCCTCACCTCACAAGTAAATTATTTGGAATAAAATTACGAACTATTTCCAAAGGCACCAGTAAAACAAGACAAGTGATTAGCATCTAACTTGTTCACATTCTGATGCAAACTGAAGGGCTATCAAATGGTTAAAATGTGGGGCTACCCAGCATTCAAATGGAAGAACACGGTGCCCCACTGTCGAACCATTATCCTTCCAGTTTAGCCATTCAACTACCATGATCCCTTAGTAATATTTTTCATCCAGAGAACCAGCCACAATGCTGGGTCCATGTATACAGAATCCCTAATTACAGATTACAGACAAACAAAACCCTCCATGTGTCAGCTGACGTTGGGTACAAAGGGAACAAAGAGAGCAATGTCCTCCTCTCTCTCTCCCCCCTCTCTCTCTTTTTCATCTGTGAAAATGTAAAATGCATTAGATAGTGACTGTGGGTAGGTGTGCCTCGGGCTAAATTACAGCTGCACGCTCGATTGTGTAGGAGGACAGTTTTACCATGTACCCAAGGGCCCACGTAACCTCAGCAAAGTCTATTAATACCTTAGTTAAATGCACCCCCCCCCTCTCTCCACACACACACACAGACACACACGCGCACACACACACACGCACACATATATACAAACACACACATGAATCACAAACATGTCATTACATTTAAACAAAAGTTTCAAATGACTGGAGATGATACAATTCATTATGCCTTATCAAGCCTCTACTCCCCCTTTCTCCTCCCCCTAAGCATTTCTCTTTCTACTTATTTTTTTATTGCTTTCTATTCTCCTGGCCTGGTGTCGTACCACCAGCGTTCCAAAGTATAAAAAGCAAGTGGATGTGAAAGCCAGAGAACACAGCCGCAAGCGACAAAAAGGAGACATTTTGAGGAGGGTTGTGTGGCTGCTCAGACGATAGCCATGGCTCTAATGATCCTGCCGACTGGCTGTCTGGACCTTCAGTCAGCGCTGCGGCAGCAAAGACTAAGAGGAGCAGCACCGTTATCACTTTGCCATCTACAGGAGGCGAGGCATGTGTTAATTACCGAGCCAAGCAGGAGCTAAAAAGGTGTAGACAGAGCTCAGACATTGGACACTTATTTGGTAGCCACAACAACACACCTTTGTTCTCCAATTATATCTGGAACTCAAGTTCCATGTTTTTTTTTGCTACACTGCTAGCTAGGAACTGGATCACTGCAACAGAGGATTCTCAGGCCCTAAACAGGATGGGATCAGATCATTAGTTGTATGAATAATAGATCACGGTTTGAACATTCTACTGGACATCACTACATGTCAAAACAATTCCTCTCCTCTTTATACTGTTGTGGGGAGTCATGATAAGATGGTAAAAAAAACACTTGCTAACTTGCAGAGAGAGAGGATGGCGGAGAGAGAGAGAGAGAGAGAGAGAGAGAGGAGGATGGTGGAGAGAGAGAGAGGAGGATGGTGGAGAGAGAGAGAGCAAGAGAGAGAGAGAGAGAGAGAGAGGTGGGAGTATATCATGTAGAAAGTAAAAACAAACATATTGGCTTCGATTTCATCAGATAGGTGGCATCATGTAGCAGTCCCAGTGCTGTTCTGAATTACAGCTGTTTATCTTGCAGCTTTCTTCAAGATTAATTAAATGCAAATGTAACACCGTGAATCATGGGAATACCTGCCAGCACCCTTATTAATACCTTCACTTAAAAACCCCTCCGCCGGAATCATTCATTTGCAAAGACGGCAAGACCCTCTCGCCTGAAAGACAATTCATGGATGGATGCCCAATTAGTCTAGTAGCACTCTTATCCTCCCTTCAGCCCCTGTGGCCCTCTGAGGACGCCACGATAACCTGGCAACTTAGGTGGAGGCGCAGCCAAGTGAGAGTGTTTGAAGCTGCGGCTTGGCTGCCATCATGTCGGAGAAAGAAAGAATTCCGGCACCATGTCATCCAGTACAAAGGATAAAAACAGATTAAACCGGAAATTCAATGTGGCACCACATATGGGATACATGAGTGTGCTTATACGTTCTGTCTTTTTTTTTTTGTGCAAATACAAAGAAAGTCTCCTGCATGTGAAGCTGGTGACATGTGTAGCCATCATAAGGTCTGTATAGATCTGTGTTTAATTTGGGACTGGGTGATGGCAGGGAGGGGAGATCTGAAGCCGCCACAGGTTTGTGGCAGATGGCTCGGTGTCAGCTATGACAGGCAGCCTTGCTCCGGCTTCCTCTGCAGATTTATGCCCCCCCCCCCCCCCACCACCCACCCTCTTTTCCTCTTTTCCATCTCCTTGCCCCCCCCCCCCCCCCCATCCCACCACTTCTCTCTGATCAGGTAAATATGGGCACACTCTGGAAAGTTCTGCGGATTCCGCCTCAGGCTGCAAGTTTGTGACTTCGCCCCATCTGTCACAGATCTTCACTGGCTTCAGCTGGCAGGAGGGACCTGGATATCCTCCTCAGAGCTGCTCAGGAGGAGCCATGTCAGAGAGGGGAGGGGGGGGGGGGGCAAGGCGTTAATTATTCCATGAAAGATTTACGACACCTTAGCATTCACTACATTATCTTCTCTGCCCACTGATCGAATACACTTGAACTCATCAGATCTCAAATCCTTTAATTCTAGTGACCTTACAGTGTTGAATTCAGCAAAAATAATACCATTAAGCTCACCATCAACTTAATTTCTCCATAGGATTTTAAAATAAATGCAGTGATTAGTTTTGTGAATATTCACATTGCATCAGTATGAACTTTGAGATACAAGTCACATGCATCAAACTAGAGTTAGAGTACATTTTTCTGAAGGTTTACAGGAAATACCACATTTTCCCATGTAAAGGTTGGTTCTCTGCAAAGCTATTTTCTGCTGCAGGAGTACACAACTCAAAGTGTTCTTTATTTTTCTTAAGATATACAACATTCAATCTCTGTCTTTTCTAGCATAAGAAAGTCTATACTTTGGGGTTGAACCACATGAAAGTGTTTTTTTTTTTAGGGGGGGCGGGGGACCCTTACAGTTCTCAGCATAAACCTTCATAAATTACAGTATCTGACGCACGTTCACCATATGATGGATGCTTCCCGCGTTTGTTGGCACAGACTTACGTCGATTAATGAAAGTCAGGATTAGTGGTATTTAATTGGTGGAATTCCATATTGAACTGTTTAATTTTTTGTCACTTTTAATGTAAATCATATTGGATCAATCTAAGTTCAAGAACTGCCATAAACTACACTTTCGTACCACCTTATTAAGTATCGTCCCAGTGAGAGAAAAAAGCTCAATCAAATAAATACTTTATTCAGTAAATTCACTCAGGACAGTTTTCAGTTGTTTTTATTCCAGGCTTATTTGTGCTGTGCACAATAGCCTGGAGACAAGGTTCGGTTACAAGTACTGCTTTCTTGGCCAATGTGATCTCATCAATCATTCATATGATTTTGTATATGAAGTAATGTACCTTGAACACATACAGATGTTTACACGTGACCTCTGTATGAAGACGTTAGATGTTAATCTTCATTTTTTCCATGAAGCACATTAGCAACCACTTGTGTGGCGATAGGCAGTATTAGGCATTCACTTTGAGTGGTTATGGTTAGGCTTAGGGCTAGGGTTAGGGTTCGGGTTAGGGCTAGGGTTGGGCATTCACTTTTAGTGGTTAGAGTTAGGAATAGCTTTGAAATGGTTAGGGTAAGTTGTCAGAGGAAAGTATTAACAACATTAGCAACAAGAATTAGCAAACAAAACCACTAAAATCACTTTTGTCAAAATTGCCCAAAAGCCGATTTGAACCTACAATGTTCAAGTCGCACGTCCTGGTTAAACGCCCACTAGCCTAGCCTAGCCTACCACCTACCAAAGCATTCTTCCTTTTCTATCTTCTGCCAGTTGACACCTAATTTGTAAAATCTCTATGCCCTAATTGATTACCCACATGTAAACATCGTTACATCTTCTCTGACATTACTTTACCTTTGATATCATATGAAATTGCATTTCTTTACCTATGATATCACACCAAATGACATTACTTTACCTACGATGTCATGATTGATGAGATCAGGCAACTTACTACAAATTCATAAAAAAAATATTTTGAAAAAGCTTTAAATTAAAAGAAAATAAACGTAAATAAAAAAAAAGGTTACATATTATGAATTACACAGAGATCTCTTAAACATCATCAACATTACTAAATGGGATGGAACCTTTCTGATGTAAAACTCTTGTTGGCAAATATCTCCCATGGACATTTGTTTTGGGCAGTGACAGTGGGTGGACTGGTAAGGCACATTGTTGATTGATGACACATTTTTCACTTTGAAGCCACTACTTTTCTATGTCTTTATTATTTCTGTCCTTGCAGTCTCATTAATGTATGAGGAGGTTTCAGGCTTCAGTAGGTGGGACTGTATCCATGGTCACCATATCACTAAAGAGAAGATGTTGGTCTCAAGAGACCCGTGGAAGAAAAGGAGAATGTATGTGAGGTTTTTGCAGATGGCTTCAGAAACATGTATGTTTGTGACAGTGGCGTAAATAATGTACATGACACACTGTAAAGTGGGAGGGTATTCATTTACTTTACCAAGTTACACCCACTGTTTATAATATGATTGTACTGTATGTTATATGTACTGTATGTTGTATGTACTGTATGTTGTATGTACTGTATGTTGTGTGTACTGTATGTTGTATGTGCTGTATGTTGTGTGTACTGTATGTTGTATGTACTGTATGTTGTGTGTACTGTATGTTGTATGTACTGTATGCACACCTCTCAATGCATTTAAAAGTGAAACATTTTAAATAACAAAAAAACAAAGACAGTACCACATAATCTTTTCTAATATAATAATATCAGCCATTTAGCTGACACTTTTATCCAAAGCGACTTACATTGCAGTGAGTGCATACATTTCAGTATATATGGTCCCAGCAGGAATCAAACCCACAACCTAAGCGTTGTTAGCGCCATGCTCTACCAACTGAGCCACAGAGGTCCACTGAAATCAGTTATTATACCTCCGAAGGACAGATAATACAGTTTGTCATGCTTATGACAGTGATATGTTGACTTTAGGTCTAAGGGTTCAATAAAAGTGTTCCATGCAAAAATACCTAATCTACTTCTGTACACTTCTGAGTTTCATGAGTTGACATGTGAATACACACATGTAAACCAAAGCGTGAATCTCTAATCTCTTTCTGAAGCCAAAATAAGGAATGCCCTTCCTTTCACAGCAGCTTGGACCACATTTCTGACCTCAAAGGAATACTACACTCCAAAAACACACTGGGACCCAGTTTCAGGATATCCCTTAGTCACCCTGATCATGTCAGGAGGCAGGGATTGTTTCACTGGACACATACAGCGCCCTACATAAGTATTGACAAGAGGAAGCATGCTGTCTTCTTTTAGCTTGATACTCCATCAGTTTGGATTTGAAATCAAACAGTTACTATGACGTCAGAGTAGAACCAAAAAAGGTTCCATGCTTTGATAAATATAATACACCCCTAAAAGTGCTAGATGGAACCATTTGACATGGTTCTTATGAAAGAACCACATGGGCCTCTCTAAATGGTTCTAAATCTGACCTTGTTCATTATGGTGCCATTTATGTATCATGGTGTAGAACCTGTTTTACGTCTAAAGAACCTTAAGTTAACCTGTTGTGGATATTTTATTAGATTTAATTTTTTTAGGTCATATTGGAGATTAAATGTAATTACATTTCTTATAAGGGTAAGGGTTAGGGTAACATTCACGTGTGTTAGTGTTTGCAAAACTGTCTTCTTCCTTTAACACAAACATCTTTATATCCCTTTTCTGCATGTTAGACCAACATGATCTCATTATCATTTGTACAATATCATATGTGAAGTAATGTCCCACAATCCATTAATTTCACCTCCATGTGAAATTGTAAAGATTTTAACATGTGTCAAGTTTCAACAAAGCACTGCATCGGCAACAACTTACATGGTGGTAAGGCAGAATTAGGCATTGACTTCAAGTGGTTAAAGGGGCAATTTGGTATTCAAACAACAACAAAGAAGTAACCCTGCCACTTTTGGGAGGTAAACAGCTGAGGGATGGGGTTGGAGAAATGTAACCACTCTCAAATGTGGTTTGAGCGGTTAAAGTGAGGGTAAGTTTCAGACGGAGGTATTAGCAAACATTAGCATTAGCAACAAGAATTAGGAAAAAAACGAACACTAAAAGCACTTTCTGGAACCCAAAGCTGAATGGAACCCACAACGTCTTGGTTATACGCCCTTCTGCTCTCCTAAGCAACATCCTATCAAAGCATCCTTTTATAGCTATCGGTTGATGTTGCCTGCCGAGATGGGATTCGTAAACATTTGTACGGTATGTCGCAATGATTGCCCGCACACTTAAACATCTCTACAGATTCTGGGGCAGATCAGGCCGGTTAAACATACTGTTAGTAGTTGGATGCTTGCATGCTATTCTAGTGCACACAATGGCAATGTGGAACTTGAAAAGCTAATCAGACATTTTTTTTGTTTACATTTCACTCCAAGGAACATAGAATTTGTTATTGAGTACTGACTCGCACTTTTCTTAAATAATACACCATAGCCAACAAGAAACATGAATGTCCCATTAACAGTGAGCTCGCCTTTGAGGTGGAAAGATACGTTTTCTCTTTGATACTTTTCTACACTCATTGTGACACACTTTTCTTACTGCTTTTATCACAATTTGAGTTCATCTTAATTTATTTGCAGTCGCTACCTTAACATGGTGTCTACGTCTGGCCTCTTCAAAAGCCCTGTAGCATTTTTAAGAGCTTCTCAGGTGTAGATATTCAGCTGCAGGAAAAATAGATGCATATTTTATTAAACAAAAACCTCAAAGCAGAACCTAGATAGTCACTTTAGTAATTAAAAATGTATATTGCTCTGTTGCAGTCTCATGTTGTACATTATTAAAGCCAGATTTTTCGAAGTTACATTGGCTCAAAAGGATTTTTAATGCAAAACAGTCCCTCAGAGTGACTATGTGCACTTCACTCATCTCCTGCGGGTGAATTAACAGTCATGTACCAAATGAAAAACACGTCGCATTTATATCGAGAGGAATCTACCCATCAGGTATCCCTGGTCTCTTTTGAAAAGAAGATGTCATCTCAATGACATTAACCTGGATATATAATAGAACACAACTTTACTTTTGGAACACGACTTTACTGACATAACAGTGAACCTGAAAGACCTTCACTGATTATTGTCAGTTGACTTCGTATTTGTTATTTTGATTTCCCTCTGAATATCAATTAGAATGAAAATAATTCCCACAATAAATAACTGTTGGCTACACTACTTTACAGGCAGAAACAACTCGAAAAAAGAGCCATTCATATCATTGATTACCTTAGCGAAGTGGAGTCCTTTTAGTCTGACTTGGTAAAGGTTTTGCAGCAGTGTGAGATTCCACTTTCTCATCCATAAGAGGGGAAAGCAACATTATACGGCCTTAAAGTAGGCATCAGTGTTTACACGAAAGGAAAGCACAAAGTCTGGTCCCTATTATCAGCTGTTGCAAAAGAAACACGCCTCATACCACTAAAATGATTTAAATAGCACAGAAAACTGTCCTCTGGAAAATGGAAAATAACTTCACAGCAGGACATAAGAAAAACAACAGAAAACATCAGAACATGCTTTAAAAAATGTTACATTTCTGTTTTGTACTCAGACTAACAGAAGCGTTGGGTGGTTCGGGTAAAAACAGTCTGATAGCTCCAAAAGGTCCTTAGGTTATGATACAGGGCTGATCTTCCAGTCTAACGTCAAGTGGTTCTGAACACTGTCTAAGGTTTTGTAGCAGAGGAACAGCTAATGGTAACCACAACTGCAGTTTATGGCACATTCGAGTTAGCGGCCTATCTGTGTCTGTTGTCTTTTTTTATTATATATATTATTTTTTTTGCATTATATTGTATATACTTTTAAAGTAGAGAGTTTCAGGTTAACAATAAGATATTTGATGAAGCTGTAGAAACGTGTACAACGTCTTGTATGTTTGAACACCCCATGGAATCCCCTAGCTTGAGTCACTCTGCCCATTCAAGACCCTAAATACACAACATGTGGTAGTGGCTCGTAGAAAACAACAATAGCTATCAAAACAGCTAGCAGTACAACTACAGTACAGATTGCAGTCTACAGTAGCTACAGCTAGTATTGCACCTTATGGTACAGCTAGTTTGGCCTGGAGTCTCCTGGAGTGAGCAGTAAAAGCTACAGTATTAGTGAGATTATTTCACACCTGCATTTATAATATAAAGGTTGCAATGGTGCCAAGCAGAATCAATTACATTTTACAACATTTTGTAGGCTTGTCAGTGTTACTATTATTATAACTTTCTGCTGTGTAATTGCTGTCACACGCAACACATCCAAGACATGTTTCTGTAACTATACCCATTTCATATAACCATTTGATTGTATTCTCTTATTCAGATTCCCTAACTTGAGGTCCACACTATTCCCTAAAATGTTAATGCAAACCTAGCTTTTTGCTGGTTCAGCAAAAATCCTGGATAAATCAAATCAGTATTAGCATTAATTGTTGTACATTTTGTGGTATTTTGACTAAACGCTACCCATTGAGACTGCAAAGTCAATACAGATGCATGCATACAGTACACACACACACACACACACACACACACACACACACGTTATAGTATAATACAGCAAGTTTAAAGCTATAATTACACAGTGTGCAAGGACATTTAATTAATATGCACAACAGCAAATTGCATGAAGTCATATCTTACTATGAATATTCAAATTAAAGTATAGAATTACAAGCTGGTAATTCCTTCAAAAGAGTTCCAATTATTTATTTAACGCGCATTGAAGCTTATGAAACTATTGCCATTGTAACCACTCACTTAATAAAGAGGATGTGATAACAAAAAAAAAAAGAAATAGATTTGAGAAGCTTTGGTTTACTTTCTGTGGTTTACTTTCACAGGAGGGCCTTTAAGTTGTCTCTTTACACGCGATACATCTCACATCAAATTTACCCTGCGTAATCTATTACATTCTAAATGGGATTTTAATTGAATTGGCGTCAAAATGGCAAACAATGATGCTTCTGTAGCAATTAATAAATTGTCTGCGAAATCTACAAGGCTTAATATTAAGTTCCATTCAATTCAAGTCCATTAATGTAAGTGCACATAGTTATTGGGCTTTTGATTGTGAAATAGTTCCCTGATATATTTTGTTTGGTAAAATTACTTTCCCTGAGGGCCTTAAAAGGACTCCGCCACTCAACAGTGATAAATCAGATAGGTTTGCCTGGGATCTAATCAAGATGACAGAACTGTGACACTTTTGTCAAGCAGTAAAAGGGGACTGTTGGTTTAGATAATAGTCTTTATTTTTTCCTCATCGAGAGTGGAAAACATCTCATTATAAGAAAATGAAAAGGGAGAAAGTTAAAATTACAACTGCTACCGGTGGATGATAAATACAATGATGTGATTAAAATAGGGCTCCTTTAAGCATGTTGCTAATTAAATGGATATGCTAATGCTGTCATACTTAGCAGTTGAAATTTGAATTACTTAGTGTAATGCACATGTTATGGTATTCTTAACATGACATGGAACCCCATGTGGAATCATACTTTTCCATCAGATGTTCCATCCCTTTCCTACACACACACACACGCATACGTACATACACACATACACATACACAGACACACACACACACACACACACACACACAAGTGCACGCACGCAGACACAGACACAGACACAGACACAGACACACACACACACACATTCAAAGGCTTGGAGAACAAAACTAAAAGCTGGAGAGGATGAAAAGTTGCTCTCAACCTCCAGGAACATCAGTGGCTGAGATATGCCACGGGGCAGAGCCAGGATATCAGAACACTGCCAGAATGCTTTAAGTTCATTATTTTGCCCTTTTTCACACTTCCAGCATTCTCAACCACAGCCAGTGTCTTTCAGCACAAGATAGTGGGTACAGCGTGGGTGGTCACAATCACCGTCCTGCATTAGTGTGTCGTGGTGCTTAGAGTTGGAAGAAAAGTTTCTAAGGGAGAAAGTGTCCATTTACTCAAACCAAATATGTGACCGTGCAAACCTATTGGAACAAGACTTAACTTATGGTCATTTTACATGGCTTTTCAAGACATGTAACTTATGGTCATTTTACATGGCTTTTCAAGACTATCCTCCACCTCATTCATATGGGGCACACTCCATCAGACAATGTTAAACCTCCTCTACTATTTCTTTGTTTCAGGTCCTGACACTGTTTTTATGCAGCAAATGCATATAGGTGAACATACATACTGTATGGAGTTAGTGGTGGGAGGTCCAAACAAAACAGAAACATTGGCTTAAGCTCCCAAGACTCCTATAGCTGAGTGTGATTAAAGTCCTGTACTGCAGGCCACAGCACCATGTATGTTAGATCGGGTGGGAGATTATGTATGTCGACTGCATTGATCAAACACATTCACAGGTGAATTAATATTGGTATGGTAAGATAGGTTAGATATGTTTATTCATATGTAAATTAAGGGAAATCCATTAAGGGAAATGCATTTTACTATTAAAAAAAACAGGACAAGATACTCAAATTGGATGTGCTGTTAAATTCATAAATATGTCACATTTTAAAAAACATTTAATAGTGGAAGTTAACCAAATATGACCATGTGGTTTAATGTTCCTTTAAGCTGTCATCTTAACTTATACCTGCTATCACTTCTGATCTTACTGTACCATGAGTGGGATACTGATTATCTCATGAGAGCTATACAGTTGATTTACTGAGTACCATTCAACCGTTGCCATTTCTATTTCTGTCAAACCTAATGACATTAGATCTGTAATTACAAGATTATTCACAGTTCTTCAATGGCAACTTTTGAGGTATGAGACCATTATCTTTTTTTTCCTCCATTCCTGTTTGAATTTATACAGTACATGTTTTGACTGCATTTGTACAACAATTGTTACTGCTTATTACAATCATGTGTTATACTGTACTGTACATGTGCACTGTCATTTCGTAGCATACTTTATTTTGTGAAATATTTAAATGTTTTCATGATACGTATGCTGTTTCTAAACAGTCTACGTATCAGTGGTTCCAAGATGCAGGAGAAGGAAAGATAAACCTTTGTCTCTGCATACTTTTTATGGGGAAGTAAAGGTCTATTGCACCTTTGGAGGCTCTTGCCATTCAGTAGAAACTCTGGTAATGCTCCAAAGCTCATTCTGTAAAGACCACTAATTGTATCACACACTACTGCAGGGTTTGGACCAGGGGTGTCAAGGAACCGGCTCATCGGGTGGTCCAGTCAGGCCTGCGAGTGTGCAGGGAAAAAAAAGAAAAGAAAGATAGGAAGACAGCAATGAAGTTATATCAGAAAGTATTGCTTGCATAATTTCCTCTCCTTTTTTTATTTCATGTTTTATTCCCTACCACCCCCTTCCCTGATTGGACAACATGAACAAGGTTGGACTCCTGCTTACAGCTATTTATTGTACTTGGTAAGGTACAGGTAATATAAATAATGGAAAATATACATTATATATCTGTCTAGTTTTTTTTTTTTTTATATTTCTCGTAATGGATTTATAAGTATATTGGCTAATTAATTACTAATTATATTTTTATTTCCAACCTTCAGATGCCCACAGATGAAACCAATCTTGAAAATAAGGCATTTGTCTGAGTAGACTACTATAACACTGTAATATTGAGCGGTGGAAATTAGCAATTGAGTTCAGGCTGAGTAAAGGCTACTGTAATATTGAGTGTTGTAATGATATGAGCTGCCGGTGCACACAGCAGTGGACATTCATTTTACTAACAAATACATTATTTTTCCCACGTGAGGTTGCATTTGGTCCAATCGGCCCGTGACGAGTTTGACAACGCTGGTTTGAACCATTGCTAACTGGGGACATGATACTGTGGTTACACTTTTCCTTGACCTGGATTCATAACTGAAGTCTGTGGGTGCGAACATCAAGGGCAGACTTAAGACCTTCCTCCCAAACCAGGACAT
>NC_139668.1:18902990-19032990 GCF_951799395.1 Argentina silus | reverse complement strand
GCCTTTGTCATGTTCCCTTGAAACAAAACAAATAGAATTCAGGTCTTTTGATTGCCTATAGAGAGCATACTTCTCCCATTTTAAGCCTGAACTTTGACTTAAGAGAAAGTCAGCTTTTCTATCCCCGCATTAAAATGAGACCAGGCAGGTCTTAAGAGGATGCAGTCTAACTTTCTTCCACACCCAACATTGTTACAAAACAAAAAAGACTTAAAACATATTTATGAATGCATTTCTCCTTTACAACAGCATTGGGGACAGTCACCGCATTACTCTATAAGTTTGGGTGATTATATATCTCATGAAGTTCTTAATGACATTCCCCTTTTCAAGCTATAAACAACTGCTATTTTTCCCCCACAATGGAGGTCATCAATTATTAGTTGTCACTCTCCTCCAGCCAGGATAGCCAGGTGGAATGAAGCAAGGTTATCATCTATTGCGGCTCTTAGACGTACATTATTTCAGTTGTCTCTTGTCTCATAATGGACAGATGTTGATATTTTGAGTGTGCTATCTCCATGGGTGGATTGGCTGTGGGGAAGTTCAGGAGAACTCCCGATGGGCCGCTCTGCCTGGGCTGGTGTGGGCCATACTTTTACTATAAATATAAAATTAAATTGGTCAGTCAGGGCCCATATGAATATTAAAGGGTTTAATTGAGATGTGTGCAAAAGTTTTGCTTCACATAACGGCAGGATCTCAGTCTATCTCTCTTACACCATTAACTGCTTACCTTGCAACCTGTACATTGCTGGTTCTAATCGCGCTATGGACAACAATATTTGCTTGTTATTGTTGCTAATGCCTTCCCTGCCAAATTACTCTGACCTTAACCACTAAAAGTTAATGCCTAATACTGCTTAACTGCTTTGACGTAAACGTAAATCACGCAAATTCCCTTTACACACTGTATCTTCCGTTTTTGATGTATCGTCCAAAAATCTCTTATATGCATGAACCAGGACACATAACTCAGAACGTGTACTATTGTGTATACATACACGTTTTGAAGAGGAAACTGTATTACCATTTGCACATACTGTATAGGTGATCAATCTGGGCCATAGCAGGGACAGATCCTGTTTCAGAGGGCTATACAGTATACGATGGAAAACAATTTGCACAGGCTGTGCTGAGTTCTCTTGAATGGTTCAGTCATTTGGAAACCCGTCTCAACAAAATGCAAGCTGAAATGCTTCAATACAGCAGTGACATTAAATTATTGAGATCAAACCACTCAGATCTTAATAACCGAGTCAAGGAGAAAGGCAAAGGAAGCTGATTTGGAAGGCGACGAGACAATATATGTTTCATTGGGCTACCAGGACACAGTGAAGGCTGAACGCACGGGCCTTTCTCGTCAAGCGTACTCCAAAATGGTTCCCTAGTCTTGCAGAGAAGGTGCCCAACCTGAAAATCATGCGGACCCACAACAAAAGCCTAAGGATTATGATCCTCCAGCATAACGACCGGGACCGACTGCTGGAGGAATCCAGGAAATCACCCCTGTAGGTAGCAGTAGGTCCCAGTTGGTACACCGGAGGCACTTGAGGTACATAGTCCTTGGACCCCTTGTCCGTCTACCTCCAGGGGGCGATTTCCTGCATGCCAGCAATTCACTCCCGACTTCAGTGATTACACACGCCGGAGACGCAAGCCCTGCTGCCCGGTGAGGGACCGAGCGTGTCCCAGGGACACAAACACAAATATTTCCCGCTGAAGCTAACCAGAATCACAGTAGAGCGCATGAAAGCTATGAAACGTTGGCAGCAAAACATATATAGTCTTGACTTTTTCGGCTGAGTTTCAGCTAGTTTATTGGCTAACAACAGTTGGATGAAACAAAACTATCTAAATATCCTATACTTGCACTTTTCTGCCCTTTTTGGCCAGATGTAGCTTGCTAGGAATATGAAATGTACCTGTCTCGGCCAAGAAGGAGAAGAAAAAAATCACTTCACATGAAAATATTTGACCTGAGTGTTTAGACGCAGGTCACATGTGAGGTATCAGAAGTGTATTGGATATGAAAACCTTTTTTGCTGCTCAGAAAGCTACAATATAATCTGATCTGTATCGGATATGTGAAAATGTTTTGATATAGGTCGCATTTGATTTGCAGTGTATGGATTGGTTCCTATATGGCCCACAGGGATAATGCTCTTGGATGATATTCCAGTCTATGAGGACGGGATATATATTTGACTATGGATTTTATTGATTGTTTTTTTTATAGTTCTTTGGTGTGTGCTACAATTGGAGGGGGGAGCGGGATACTTTGCTAAGCCTACTTTCACATTGATCACAGCCCTTTTTGAGGGGTGGGAGGGTTTTGTGTGTTTGTGTATGTGTGTATTTTTGGGGGAACAGTGAGTGTGGACCATAGAGGCTTTATGTATTTGCCTTCTAGCATTGTTGATTTATTATATTTATATGAATGACTAATTTGACCTTGTTATCATGGAATGCATGGGGACTTAATATACCTCGCAAAAGGGCCAGCTGTCTAGACTTTTTCTAGAGAAAAAAACGGTTTACCTTCATCCAGGAATCACATTTATTACAATATTTCCAGATTGAGAAATAAACATGACCATGCTTCATCTTTATCCTCATTTTAAAAACACTTCTTAAGAAGTGTTGATTTGGGGAGGCGTAACTTACAATTTACCAATTTAGACAGTAGCAGTGACACTTAAAGGATAATTACTTTTCATAAAATTGTAATTGCTTGAAAAAAAGTTGTCCATATATAAGTATGTCCATACTGTATATGCTCCGAATTCACATTATAAATAATTTTTTGCAGTACCTTACAAAATGTATGCTAAGACTTCTGACTGATTATCACAGATGATTTCAATGCTGTTTGGAAACATGCCGAAGATAGAACCAAGCTTGTAGAGGGAAAAGATCAAAAGCTGGCAACTACCGCCCTGCAGAGATGGGCAGCTGACATTGGGGTTGTTGATCTCTGGTGCCTAATGAATCCGTCTGTGTGGGATTTCTCATTCTACTCTGAGAATGTTGATAAGATGGACATCACACCAACTGCTCTATCTGATCATAATGCTGTCTATAATGCTGTAATGCTACGCTGATCCCTGAGGGAATGTTTATTTAATTTAATAAAGACTCTGTTGATAACCGATGAGTGCTCTGGGAAGCTGTGAAGGGGTTCATCAGAAACTTTTCCACACTTTTTGCTTCTTATCTTAATACATCTAGTCTCTGTCAAATCCATGATTTATAGTCAAAACTTGCACATCCCGAACACAACATGCACTATTCAGCTTCACGTGAAACTGCATTGGAACGGGACCTCATTAATAAGGAGTTGGGTAGTTTGCTCAGACATTGTGCTGAATTTCTGATCCACCGCAGTTGTAAACATTTTTCTTTGATGGCTCTCATCCTTGTCGGCATTTAGCTATGAAACTCAGGTCTTCTGAAAGACTGGCTCACATAGCTACAGATACATCAACAGATGACGCCATTTAAATCTTTTATTCCAATTTGTATAGCCTAGAAATGTTTTTTAATGAGAAATAAATGTAACCAATGTTTTCAAGGTCTGACATTTCTTAAGCTTATGCCTGATGCAGAAGCATTACTTCACTCACTCTCTCTTTGTCTGAGCTTACAGAAGCAATGTTGAGTATGCAAAAATTAAAATCCCCTGGTTTGGATGGAATACCCCCAGAATTTCTTTTTACATTTGGACTTTTACTTGGACTATTACTACTTGATAAGATGCATTATGCTGTCAAAAAGGGGGCTTTCATAAGGGATATCAATACAGTAATATCGCTGCTGCCAAAAAAAGATCCAACGATCCAACGGAGTGTGTGAGTTATCGCCCCCTATCGATCCTGAATGCAGATGTCAAACTGTAATAGCTAAGGTCCTAGCATGTCGCCTTGAACCTTTCATGTCTCACCTGGTTCGTTTTGATCAGACTGGATCCTGTTCAGCTACAGATAACATCAGTCACCAGCTGCATATTACTGATGCCTCAGCTGATCTAGAAATGCCTGCAGCAGTGCTTTTTTTGATGCAGAGGTAGCATTTGATTGCTTTGAATTGCAGTATTTGTGGTTTTGGAGAACATTTCATTAACATGATCAAAGTATTACACACTTCTCCTACAGCAATGGTTTCGACTGGGCAAGTTTGTTCCGCGTAATTTCGTGTTACCACAGGAACCCGTCAAGGTTGCCCTCTCTCGCCATTGCTTTTTGCGCTTTCCCGTGAACCGCTGGTTCAGCTAGATGTACACCACATCTTCTTGTATGCAGATGATGTCCTCCTCTACCTCGGCAACCCACAGCAATCATTACCTAATGCTCTCACAATTCTTTAGACATTTAGCTCTCTATCTGGTTACAAAATCAACTGGAGTAAATTTGCACTCCTACTTTTGAATAATGAGTAGCACATTGCTTGCCAGACACTCCTGTAATACAAACATTTAGGTACCTTGGTTTGAATATTTACTCCTCCATACAATCAACCATTACAAACTATTTAAAAACCATCCATCTTCCAACAGATTGATTCAGATCTAGAACGCTGGTAATCAACGCCAAACTCTTTTCAAGCCTGAGTATGAAGCATAAAAATGAATATTCGACCACATTTTTACAGTTCTATGTTACCCCTTCTGCCCCCTCTGGGGCATTGGGATAAATTGCATGAGACAGTTTCTAAATTTGTTTGGAATGGGAAATTACCCATTCTGGGTACTTTACAACAAGCAAAATGTGCTAATTTCAAATTGTATTGTTGGTTATATACATCATCCTACGTCCACTATATACATGGTTTAACTCTAATATCATCATTACTACGCGCAAAATAAAGAAAAAACATGGTGAGCCTACACAGGCTACAAGATGTGATATACTCAACTGTATCAATTAAGTCATGCCGATCAAAATATGGTCAATTATAGCACAACTTATCAATGTATCTCTGTATCAGCGTTCTATTAAAAAGTTTGCAAAATTTAAAAATAATAGCATCTACTCTCACCTTTATTTTACAACTTTAATCTCCTTTTAGGGGGAAAAGTCTCCTTCCCACAGTGGAATGGAAGAGGTGTTCACACCCTTTCAGATGTAGTTGAAGATAGCAGACTCCGTGCATACCAAGATTTACAACAATATCATTTACCTGGGACCTGTTTTTTCTTCTATTTGCAGCTATGGGCATCACTCTGTGCCCATGGGGTGCCCTGGGGGACAGGGTTAACAATTGATACTGTTCACAAAATAACCACATCTGCGAAAACCCGGGTTTGGTTTCTAAATTGTATAATTATCTTCTTACAGCTTCATACAAAACCCTGCGACTCAATTCATTATTTGTGCAAGGATTTATCACTCCCCAATAATTGGGGCACTGTCTGGTCAAATATTCTACTATCCTCAATAAACCCAAATTATCAAATGACCCATTTCAATTTCATTCATAGGCTGTATGCAACCCCCCGTAAAAATATTTCAGATGAAAAGAATCCCAGCCTAAACTGTTTTCTCTGCCCCACAGCTGCCACAGGAACCTCCCTGCACATGGTTTGGGATTGCCCTGAGGTCTCCTTATTTTGGAGACAGGTGTCTTCATCAATGTCCATGATTGTTTGTAAAAACATTCCGATTTCCCCAATCTCTGCTCCTTAAGATTCAACCTTGAATTATCAGTGTGTTAGAAACAAACATGGTTGGCTGGTCTCACAGCAGCCAACAGGATGGTGGCTATGCACTGGCAGGCATCACATTCCTTGTATTGGCGCCAGTGGGTGCTTTTGTTTATTGACATAGTTAATATGGAACTATATGTTGCTCACATGCATGGAGCTAAAGAAGACATGTCAGCCACTGGCCATCAGCTACTAAACAAAATAAACAAGAATCTTGTTGTAAAAAGTAGTTGCCCCACTTGTTTGTAAATAATGTCACTTTGACAGGGAGGACATTTTCAGAAAATTAATACACATCCATTTCGAAGCACTTAAACGGTGCTGCTGGAATGTACAACATATGGCGATGCATACTGTATCTACACAGAGAACAAATACACAATGGATTGGGTGTCAGGCTTGTCGAGCTGCGACAACATTTTTTTGTAATTTATTGATCTTTCGTTGATCTTGTTTGTGGAGGAAATGATGGCTTTCATTATGTTTCGTTTGTGAGCCCCTACCTCAGAGGTGGTGCCAACTGTCCAAAAGTGGTGGGGCGAAAATTTTATTTGATTTCCTTAGGGCCCAGAGTTTTTCCTGATTATGTGAAATGACCTTGTAAAATTCTCTGCCCTTACAAAATGGAACCAACTTATTCTGCCATCAAAATTGTAACTGCTACAGTAAGGAAGCTCTTCTTTTAAATGTGACGGCCAGAAACATCAACAACTGCAAAAGATATAACTTAGTGAATTACCAAGAATGAGCTTTATGCTACAGGCCTATTGTGTTTGAATATAAATTGCAGACTAGATTCTATAGAACAACAGACTTGTCATGTTTCATATGATAAGATCTATTCTAGATTATCTATCTACCAGGTGCGTCTGCATGTCCAAATTGCCGCTCCGAGAGTTGAGATGCACACTTGGCCAGCTAGCAACAATGGTTTTTTTTACATGTCGGTAAGTGCAGTGGATAGCTACAGTTACTTAGAAAATGTATCTCAATGTTTATTACAAACCCTAACTGTTAGGTGGTTTAGCTAGCTGGTGGTTGGCCAAGTAGAAAATGCATCTCTGCTGTTTGACAGTCAGTAAGGATGAAATGTGAACTCCACTCTCAATAGACTGTCAGTTAACACTGGTTGGTAGGCCTATATACTGCCAAATAGGATAGAAAGATGTTCGATTGAGCAGGGGATTTAAGTTGTGAGTAGATGGGTGTGGGATGCGCCCCTCAGCTGAAAATCAAATGTTCACTCGGCCAAACTCACTGCAACACTATCTCAAGGCTTTTCTACAACATAAAATGTCATACCTTGCCCAGCAGACACTCCTTCTCAGTTGACCCCCTGGGTCTGACTTAGAGAGACTACTTTCTACCTAGAGAGTAAGCCCTCTAGGCCCTAAGGCTTTGTATTGGCAAGAATACAGCATGTGACATTGGTCAGTCTTCACAAGGACATCATCACGTGGGTGCAAACAGGTTACTTGAAATAAAGCTGAGACTTATATGAAAAATTAAAAATCCAGCATTTTAAACAGGCGCCTGTTATCCCCATATAATTATACAACTAACTGAAATTGTACACTCTAAACACATGTGCATAACACCCAGAGAGCAATTACATCTGATGTGGCTCTGCATGATTCTCCCTGCCATGCACCAGGTAGGCCACGTAATAGACTGTCTCAGATCATTGTGCACTCTAGAAGGTAATCAGCCATGATATCTATGGTGAGGTGGAACTGGAGCCTCCGGTATGCACAGGTGCTGTCCTCAGCTGTGCCATATTGGTTAATTGAGCAAATCTCTTATTTCTTACCCTCCTATAGCTCCAATTAACACTTGGCGAAACCATTCCATTGAATATACTGTGCCCGGCATTAAAAATATGACAACTGAAATGATCACGACTAAGCTCTTGTGATTTCCTTAACTGTGTCCTCTGTTTAAAGGCGCAATCTGAGAAGGTACATCCGATGTTTAATTAATGATATATCGCCATTGATTCTTGTAGAATATACCTTAAATGTCTCATGACCTTTGTTTAAATAAAAGCTTGTTTTACTCCATTGTTTGTAAACAATGTGCAGTCGTTGTAAACAAACATTGTATAGCTTCAAAACATGGTTAAAAGTATTATTTTGATCTCATGGATGGTCAGTGAAGCTCTGTCTATGAATTTGAGTGGTTACATTTCTCCAGCCCTATTCATTTGCTGTTTACCCCACAAAGTGGCAGTGTGATAGTTTAAATCCAAGATTGCCCCTTTAAGGGGAAATACTGTTACACTTGCCCTTGGACAGAGTGAACTGATTTTGCATAACCCGCTGTATATTTGAAGTATACTGTACAAAGTGGCCTTATACTATATGCATTGCAAATAATGTTTTGTGCTGAAGACCTGATTTGATCCTTTCAAAAGTATTGAAATGAGTCTATTTTGTGCATCTGAAGTAATGCACCACCAAAGATAACTGAAGGCCAAATAGACAGTTAGCCAGTTCACAAGGTGGTATAGCTCTCAGGCTTAAGAGCCCATGCTCTTCTATACAGTACAGTCCTTGTTCCAGCATATTGGCTCAATGGTTGAGCTATCACATTAGGACATCATGAAAGAAAGATAATATGTTAGATTAAATATGTATGGGCGAATTAGGGTATCTCAAGTATTATATCATTTAAATTCAAATCGCTCCATCAGACGACCCTGTCTCATTAAAGTGCTGGGGAAATTAGTAGATAAAAAACACTATCACATTTGCAGATATTACGGATAATTTAGCCCTTGAAATTCAACGTTTTTAACACTCAATTTGTATTAAAAAGCAATAATACCTACCAAGCCATTAGATTAGGTATTGGTACAGGATATATGAAATATCATGGGAGTCCATGCCTCTGTAATGACGAACACCAGCCCTATACTCCATGCACTGGCACGTGGGAGCTTGGAGCATAGTTTCTCAAATAGAACCAGGTTCTATTTGAGATGCCAGGGAAAACAGACACTCGCAGACACACGCGAGCAGTGTGGCTGAAATGACTGAATAGGAGCTTTAAAGAATTGCAAAGCTTGCATGTTGCTGGCACATTTCGGCAGTCAGTGAAGTTTCCGTGTGAAGAACATCATGGTCTGTCATTGTGGAAAACCCACGAAGGCTGTCAGACTTTGTGTTCAATACCGATATTTTAATATTGTACATTTTTTTTAGTACATTTTAATAAATGTAATAAATAGTCTATTTTAGTTAACTGAAGCAGTGACCAGTTCTCCTTACATATTGTAGCTAGCTAGTCTATTATAAACACAATTAGAGCATTTTCTCTTATTTTATGGTCAATCATGTACTGTGCTCACTTTTATGGTGAAAATCAACTGCATTGCAACCAATTCTCTACTTGTCTACTTACCTCAGCTGGAAGATTTGAAAAGAAACAACATGCTAGGCTAAGAATACAGGAATGGGTATGTAATGGTTACCCAATGGTTACTCAGGCTTCACATAGAGGTTCCGTAGGCATAGGGAAACACCCGGGGAGCTAGTATTCCATTGAAACATACTGTTCTGTACATCTCTACATAAAGACCTTTTCAACAAAGTATTCACATAGGAGGGCACTCCAGCTACAGCACTATTGTCCTGAACTGTCCTAAATAAGAATCAGCTGTGGGCCCAGGTTGCATGTCTCTCAGCTGCTGTTGGTCAAGTGACGTGACATGGTTGCGTTGTTTTTCTGCGAAGAACATGGATTTGTTCCACAAAGGCTTTTTGCTGAAGGTCAAAAGCCTGTGTAACAGCTTAATAATGCTGCAAAGAAGTATCTCTAAATACCCCTGATTCAACTGGGTACAGAGAAGACTCCTAAGGTGAGGTATTAGCAAAGCTTATTTATTTTCATTTCCGTGGCTTTTATTTGCTCGTTTCCCCTGTGGTAAAGCTGATTTCTGCCATGATTCCCTTCTTAATTTTAATACCCTTTTTGCTCATCATACAGACATTAGAATTTTTTTCTCTCCTTGAAATAATAGAACTCCCGCACAGGAAGACAAGGCGACCACTGGGATGACGGTAAACTAGCTTCTTTTTCTTGCAATTAATTGGTGTACAGCCATGTGCATATATGATAACAGATTTTTTTTCAACAAGGAAAAGGGAGGTTAATTAATGGAAGAGCTGTGTTCGTTGAGATGCAGAATTTGCTATGCCACCCCGCCTTTGCAACACCCCCCCCCCTCCCCATGCCGCCTTAAGAGCCTTGATTCCACACTAATGACCTAGTTCTTTTAATGAGGAGCATTAACCCCTGGCTACAGTCGCCCAGGTCTTAATTGTCAACTGAGGCTTAAACAGGAGAGTCTCCCCATCAGCAGGTATGTGGTACATTAACACATCTCATCCCGGACCCTAATAAATAAATCGGTTGCCCAGGAAACCAGTGGCTATCAACACGGTTGTCTTTCTTCCCTAGACTCCTACCCCTTCCCTTTCAATTTTTGTTGGGGCCCCAATAAGCTGTCTGTCATGCTGTGACCAGAGAGGGAAGTACAGATATAGCTAAATAAAACAATAATTATAAAATGCATCTGCTTAGGAACCTGCAAACTCATTAGAATACATTCTGAAGCAAAATGCAGGATCCTTTCATTTACAGAAATATGATTAAAAATTCTCCTTTATGTTGCACCCAAGAGGTGTGTTTTAAAATTCAAACACTATTTACTATAAAGTACAATATAAAATAAATTGAAAAACGAGATACGGAAATATAGACACCTAATTAGAGGGACACTTAAAAGCCCCAGAAATCACTATTGGCCTTAATGAAGAAAGTCCAAAATAGCAGGGGATTAGGTGCTGCTTTGTTCAAAGGAAAACGCAGGAGATGTCAGCGACTATATGCTGGTTGTTAATACATCATTGTTCTAACATATCACCTAAAAACACAATTATAACACAGTTTCCTCAGATTGTGTAGCAACAACACCAGCATCGCATCGTTGCAAAAAAAAATAATTGCATCCACATACTCATACTCAACTACTTTCTCATTTGATATAAAAATGATCAATTTGCTCGTTGAGTACTCGTGGTGATGACCCCTGACAATGAAATAGGTGGTCAGTCCTCGATGAAATCCATCGCCTCGTCTACACAAGGAAATTATTGCATTCCCCCAATGTTAAAATGCTGCTGTACCACTGCTACAGCTGGGAGCATTAGCAGTCATAAACCTTCCTGTCACTCTCCGAGGGAGGGGGCCAGGGGTCCGTGGGAGGTGTGGAGGTAGACCGGTCTGACAGGGGTCTGGGCTTGACGTGACAGCCCGTCGGTCAGACCTTGAGAAGGAGACCTTGACCTTAGCTGTACAACAGGAAAGGCCCCGGCAGCAATGGAGCACAGTGACAAGGTCAGTGGTATGGGCAGCTGGATTGACACACACACACACACACACACACACACACACACACACACACACACACACACACACACACACACACACACAGTGCATGGTCAGGCCCAGTCACTCCCATCACTTATGTATACATCTTTTAAGACTCATCCTTGATGAGAGGATATGGCATCACGAGGAGGCCGATTGGTCAATATTTTGAAACATGTGATTGAATAAAATATGGAAATAGATGGGTTAAAGATGATTTAGGGTTAGGGTTAACATTTTAAATTAATAAACCATGGTGTATACTGCAATCTGTGTCTACACAAAAATGTTTTTTTTTTTCTGCTTCTCTGCCAAACATTTGAGACTGCCAAACATTTGAGACTCTAGGGCCCTGAAGTCACACCAACCATAAGCATAATCCTAAAAAAAGGGGTGTCTTCACTGTTTCACAGTAATGTCCCTAGGCGCAGGTCTCGAAAGCAATGGCACTGTATTTTAGACATGTGAGGTTTGTCTTCTAAAAGCAATAAATGGTAGGTTTAAAGAGAATATCCTGCTTGAATAGGAATTCTAAAAGCCTTCACGGTAAATTTAAAAAGGAGATCTGTGGATGCCCCAAGAACTACAAAATGCTTTCCTAAAGCCTTTGGCGTTCCAATTCCATTTTTTTTTTCTCTCCTGTTGTTGTGGTTCTGTTGAAAATAATACAATACCAAATAGTTGAACTCCCATTATCATCACCATCACAATCATTATCAACATCATCATCAGCATCATCACCATCATCGTCATCTCAGAAAGACCCTTGGAGCCTCACTACAATATTGCCAGTCATTTATCTGTTGTCAGCACAGGTTACAAACTGTAATCCTTGACTGCCTCAGAATTAGAATGTCTTTGATGTCCCCACGTCAGTGTGTTTTTTCTTCCTTTCCCCCTTTTTCTTCCTTTTCGCCCCAAGGCTTTACCGATGCTCTGCAGCTCACTGTTTATTCCTCGTAATCTTCCTCTCATCTCCAGGCTAGCTGTGACAGATGGTTATAGGCACACAATAGTATTAAGAGTTTGATTTTTTTTCCCCCTCCTTTTTATGCTGTCTGCTCTCTGTACAACAAATAGCTATCAGACACAGGGCAGGGCTCCTGTACAGCTAGCGTAGGTAACACCACAACACAAACATCCCTCTACAGTCGGGCTCTCCTGTCATCTCCAGCTCCGACTGCCAACTCCCCAAGGTAAACTGCATTAACCTTGCTGACTGTTATTAAAAAGATGTATTTCCCAGGTTTGCCTCTCCCCTCACGCCGGCCGTCCTGTTTTCCCCTCTGATGAGCTGGCTGCTCACATACCAAACAAAACACTGTGCGTCGTCATAAATTCTGAACGTGAGGCAACATCGGTCTAATTTTCAGTCCCACTGTCTGTGTGTCAGCTGAGTGCTCATAGATGATGCATGGGTGTAAATAAGGCGTCCGGAATAAGCCCTCCTGTCAGCCTCTACCTTTTACCCCGAGGCATCCTGGAAATTGACTGCACGCTAGATTTTCAAAATTAGCCCTTAATGTTAGCCTGACAAACTGGGGCTCCATAATGCTCTTCTGTGTCACCCACAAAGGATTAATTACCACATTTTCCTTCACTCTTGAAAAAACATTTTTTTCATCAACTCATATGCCTATGATTTGGCATCAACCATTTTTAAGAATTGGATGTTCATTGACTGCATTAGTAATGTATATACTAGGTATACAGGTACATTTATTTCCCAAAGGGTGAAAGTGATATCACCAATTACATTGCAACCAAAATGAAAAACAATCCTTTACCATTCACAAATTATACTACACACATAGACTACCATGTGGCCAATAGGTCTCCATTTGATTACACAAATTGGCTAATAAAGGATTAGTTTAACATTCAGTGTTTGGTGTTGTTGAGAAAGGTTGAGGTCAATGATCATCCAGAAAGTGAGACTGTAGTCAAGGCATGTTAGTCACGTGACTTAATCAGTGCAGCAAGACAGTCCCCTTGGGGCCAGGAAATTAAAGTTCAATCACAGAGTTCAATTAAGGCTAGGGCAAGGCTCGAGGAAGCCCTGCGTAGAGCCATGTGTCTCTAACCTAGACCTCCGTCTCATTTTGCCGTGCTCGTGCCTTCACCCGTGGAAGCACATGGGGCAGGACCGGGGCTAGAGAGGTGGTGGCTGGTCTGCCTGGACCAGCCTAGGATTAGCACAAGCGCTGTGCTCAGGACATATGGCATTTGTCATCTCCCACTGGGAGAGATTCCCCAGACTACCCATCTCCTCCCCTTGGGATTTAGGGCTTGGAGTGCTTTAGTTGTTTACTGTGCATTAAATATCCTCATTCGCCGTGCAAGCGCTCTAAACTTCGCAGAGTTTAGAGAAAAATGGCTCAACGAGCCTGCTGACGCTGTGAAGCCCTCTCAGATAGGGCTGGATTCATCAGTAGGTGCACTGTATAATTCCATATGAAGAACTCAACAGATGGCTCTGCTGCTGTTACACCCTTAACCTACTGAAGAGTAAAGCCTATCATGGCATTTGTTAATACGTGCAGGTGGACTCTACCCTCTCCGTACCTCCATAAACAGGTCTACGTGTCTGACACGGCTTGTTAGTTTGATACAGTGGTTCAAATGTTTTGGACTATATAGGGCACATTCGCTTTGAAACACATTTGATAAACAATGTGTAGTTATAGAAAAAAAGGTGTTGAGGCTGTGGGAAGCTTTCCAAAATATAACCCATTCAACATGCCTTGTGAAAATGCTCGCTCATTGTGTTCCATATTTCATGGACAGAACAAGCAGTTAGCAGTATGGGCCAGTGATGAATTACACTGAAGCATATACCTTATGGGAAATCTGGATGGGGGGAGTCCGAGCTCCAGCAACAAATTGCCTTCACTGCCAGTTAGTTCATTTTCCTGCATTTGTTGTGTGTTGTTGGGGGGGGGGGGGGGGGGCGGGGGTTATTTTGTTTTGTGTGGGTTATTCTTTTTGGTCAGACATTTTGAATCAAACATGAAAATCCCTTTAGGTAGCAGCTGCTCCCGATCAGATGCCACAGGCTCCTAAAGTTTGTGTATGTGCTGGGAGTAAAATCCTCCACAAAGGCGATTTGTCCTGTCGGTGTGCCACGCGTCCACCTTCACCTGTTCACATTGCTCTCTAGAGAGTATCACTGACCCCTTGATCCTTCCGCCCCAGTCATTGCAATAAGCAAGGGACGTAATCTGAGGATGAAGTCAACCTCTAATCAGGACACATGCAGATTAACAAACTGCTAGGAATTATCATCATAAATAGGGGGGGGGAAAGCAAAGGGAAAAACCCAGAACAAGCTTCTGGGGCTTCCATGCAGAGGGATTAACAGCGAGCCCTACCTCTTTCAATCCTAATTTACCTCAGAATAAATCCCAAATGTATGAGGATGTTAGCAGCAATAATCCAGCTATGCTTTGCTCAGTTTAGAGGAGATTACAAGATGGGACTTTTGTCACTGATATTAGAGTAGGTGGCCAACAAAGCCAGAACAACAGACAAAAATATGGCTGTGTTGATTTCAACACGGCAGATCTCAGAGCCAACACGATGCAACATACAGTACGTAGGTAGTCTCTGCTGGTGTTTGTCAGAGTTATTGATTTTCCTTGGTGGGGAGCTTTGTCTTCTTGTAGAATGTCGAGTATGTAGTAATAGAAAAAAATGTGTTATTTCTGCTGATATAGCATATTTTCTGTCAACAGATTCTGGCAGATGAGGGAATGATAATGTTGGTGCCAAGAAAAGACTTTCAGCTCCAGCAGATACTCGGTTCCTCCTATACGCCACACACAAACAGCTCCAGGCTCCACAATGTGCATGGATTTTATAACAGCCCCTCCTGCACCCTTTACATTTTGTAAGCTAAACTAATTACCACCAAGTCATGCTCAATAATTATGAAATGCTCTGTCACAGCCGTATAGGTAACATTATGCACACTACTGCTGGGGATGATTATACAGGTAAGATTAATTACCTGCTGCATGCTGAACTGATGTTATTGTGGTGGTTTAAAAACAGTTTAGAATAAGGGCCTCGACTCTGGGAAGGATTGATGCTCCAAATTCCCTATTATTCTTAAATGTTGTATCCTAATCTGGACATTGATTATCCTGATCTGAATGGAAGTCTGATTAGTGTGCGGTTAGTTCAGTTTACAGTCTTGTGTTTATGCTTGTTGTTAATCAAATGAGTGTCAGAGTAATACAGTAAAATAAATAAAACATGTTGATACCACACAATGATATGATAATGTGTGTGGGTCCTATTGTTTTGTTTATTATATTTTTTTATCTCTTCTTTGGTAGCATGTTAAATCAGGATTGGACATGCTGACATATGAATCCCTGCTATTCAGCAGCTTTCATAGATGCAAGAGAGATCCTACCACATAATTAGCAAAATATGGTTCTAATGCTCTTCTCCTTGAGAGTTTGACCCTATTTGTTTGCACAGAGGTAATTTCATTACGCAGTGCGATTCCCAGGAGTTACCCTGAGTTAATGCTAAATGTTCACAAGAGAGAGGATAAGTATTTGGCAAGGCATCAGCAGACAGAGGAGAGGAGCAGAATAATGCTTCTTTCATGTTGACAAATTCCATTAGTGAGCAAAGGCTTGTGTTTATGTCCTATTTTATTTATGATAATGCTCAGACATAAAGGGATGAAACATCCATCACATACCACCTATGTGGTTAGACAATGTGCAGCGGACGTTCGTGATTTGCACCTTCACCATCTTTCTCCTTCAACCCCCTCTCCATGAAAGAGGGGTGGTTTTCTATCTCAACTTTGATAAGGCACTGTGCCCATTGTTAAGAGAACAGTAGAATACTAAGTGTTAAGTGACACAGCCTCAAAGCATTTGTTATCTTTTGGTCAATATTGTATACATGTTAGGATTGTGTGATAACTGATATCTTGCTCGTTAATAAACTGCAGTGTGCGTTCTCCTCATAGACTTAGTGTTTGCTGAACACTCGCATACCCAAGCACCCCCAAAGGGAACAGGACAAAGATTTTATTCAGACTGTAGTCAAATGCAACTGTTCTACAGACATCTTCACCATTTGTCAATAGGAGAAAAAAAAAAGGACAGAAAAGAGAGGGGGAAGAGAAAGTAAGAACAGAAAGAGTGAGGATGGAAAGATGCTGATGTCAATGTTGAAGAAATAGAAACCATATTTGAAATCCTGGCACTGAAGCTTGTGTTTAGGGCCAGATGAATTTATGACAGAGAGCTCTGGATTGCATGTTACTGAGCATCATGGATAGCCTTTATCCTCTACACACAAATAGCAAACGAGGATGTACATTCCATTTCAAAAGTGAGCCCCAGAAGACTCTGCACAGGTTGTACCTATTAGGACAGCTTAGTAATTCAAGAAGCAGCAATTGAAGAACGAGCAAGGAAAAACTAAAGCCAGCATGGTAACTGTGAGGGCTCCCAAAAGGCAGCTTTGAAAAGTGGAATGTATGACAGAGAGGATCGTCATCAGAGAGGTGGTTAAGGACTGTTAATGAGAGGCCAATTCCACGCCAGGCATTATCTAGGAGCCTTCATTGTCTCCTAATCCCAGCTGAAGTGATAACCAAGTGCTGTGATTCCTTCAAGAGTGACACTTACTATGAAAAGCCATGCAAAAATGTGTAACAAAATGTTCAGAAACATAGGATTTCAGCAATTGTAACTGCATGTTGATTTTAAGCTTCTGTTGATCCCATGACTATTGTGACAAAACAACAGCATCAGAAAACAGGCAAATCAATTCATTTGCGTGCCTACAGTACCAATACTGGGAAACACAACACTGCTTTATACTGTATGAGATTTGAGTGAGGCCAATGAGGCAAAACTGTAACTTTGAAATGCATTTTATGATCAACAGACTATTTTCCCAATACTTTGTGACAGGAGGGACTGAAAACCAGGAAACAGTATCCTATCACTTAAACGTCTAAGTATTTTATGAGTAAAATGCTTCCAAATGTATTTCAAAAACTTTCCAGACCACACCAAAGAAATACTGCAGTAATATTATGTTTCCCCCAAAGTCTCCAGTATGATACCCTGGCTTCACTGTAATTGCATCAGAAATTGTGTATGAGTCTACCTTTTACCATGATATGCCTTCTGAGTTTGCCAAAGCTGTCTGCATTATAGTTTGGGAGGGGAAAATATCTGTTTCCCAACTGAAGGTTGATCTATACAGTCAGTTTTGGGTGTTCTGAAACGCAATAACAATCACATCAAATCTTCCTGAAGGTTGACCAGCTAAGACTGGGTCAAACCCTTGCGACATCAATTAGCCAATGGCATGCAGGGAATAATGTGTGGACAAGGTCAGAAGGGACAACCACCAAACATCAGCATACAGAAAATATCACTATAGCTTTACCTATTTCTATGTACTTCTAAATTAATTTACATAATCTGATTACCTAGAAACTGAGTCAAATCATATTCTCTTCAATTATAGCTGAACACTTAATTTCCAATCAGGAAAACAGTGTAAAGGACTCATCAAGCACTGCAAATCAACAAAACAGGAAATATGTATCTTGAAAAATTAGAATGATTCTGATACTCCTTCCCCACCAGCCCCCAACCCCCACAGTCGATTTGGCTGCGTAATCTACTAAAGATTAAAAATTACTATCATAAAACAGACATTCCCTGAAAGTAATCCCCCCTTCCTTAAAAGGGGGGAGGAACAAATCTGCACCAAAGCCTTTGCTTCTAGTTATGTCAGACTGTATTTTAAACAGTTCTAATCATATACCTTTGTGGACACTTAATTAAAATTACAAAACCAATTTTAATCTGTAGTCCAATTAATATGCAAATATATGCAAATGTAGTAAAACAAGGTGGTGATTAAGTTAAGGACACTCTATTTCATGTCTCTTTTAAGTGTGAAAACAAACCATCTTTTTCCCCAAGACTTGTTCTGATGGATTGTGATGTTTACTGGATACATGCTGGGCTGAGGAAAATAACCTTTCCAGTATCATTTCAAAAAGGAAAAGAAGGAGCCGAGACAAAGTTATTCAGTGCCTGTGTCCCTAATCCACACATCAAGTCATTTTAGACACATCATGGTAATTTCCCTAAGGTCAGTACAAAGTTACATGTCTACATTGGCCATTTAGAGGGCTATTTGAAATTCAAGACTTTTTCCAGGCTTTAGGTGAGAGTTAACAATTCTAAAGAGAAGATGTTAATTCTAATTAGGCGTTGGAGATGGTCTTTCAAATTCATATCTGGAGGGAGAACTGTCTATAGCAGGTAATGAATGTGAGAGGATATTAAATAACTTTTTGTTGGAAAAAGCATTCACCAAGCATGAGACACATGCTTGCCAGATGAAGATGCGTGGAGGTCATACAACTTTTAGTGTAGTTAATTCCCTACTTTTAGCATGACAAACAGTATATTAGCATTTTTCTCCATGATGTCAGCAAGCACACATGACCTAAATCCATGTATAGAACATGTGTATACATGATATATTCATATGAATATAAGGATAATTAGACAAATTGCTGATAAAACTGACAGAGCAGTCCAAACACTCTAAAACGAGACATTGAGGCATGCTTAGACGTCCACCTCCAGTTTTAGCAAGTATTGTCCATATAGTGTCACATAATTGCCTGTTGTGTGGAGGAGTTAATCCAATTAGCTTTGTAGAAAGAAATAAGGTTATTTTAAAATCTCAGCCATGTCAAACTTTTCCCCATAACATTACACAACTACACAAAAGCATAGATGTATTGCTTCAATTTACTAATCAATCTAAAAAAAAAAATCTAGGAACAATGTATGTGCTAAACTTTCAAAACACAACACCTTAAATGGATCATCAAAAATTTGCTACACCAATGAAAAACTAGCAATTCAACGCTGCGGTGGGGGTATTTCAACTTGAGGACTAAGTTTACCAACTTAGTTCGATTAAATACTGTATAGCATCACAAGGTTATTTGAGTCTGTGATGTGGAAGTATAAGCTAATTGATCATCCATTTATTTGACTGTAAGACATGATCCCAGAGGTGGGTAAATGTTTTACAGTATTAAGCCTGTACATCCCTAGGATGAGATTTGCTCTCAGTACCTCATCGGCTTACCTCAAAATAATCTTCATTTTGGTCTTTGTTGTTTTTTCTGCCATACAATTTGTAGCCACAAAATTTATTTAGCCTCTTTTCTTTTTTTGCAGTATTAAAGGCATGATATGCAAGATTGTGCTTCTTCTTTTCACTGCAATGACAATTCAGAATAGTGTCTCCTCTTCTCTCCCTCCCCTTGCTCAATGCAAACTACTTCTAACTGAAACAATGAATCTGCCAATCATGTCCACGTTTTTTTAACCAGCACATGTCTTAGTTATATGATCTTGAAATTTGTAAAGGACCTATGTGGTTGAAAGTGCAGTCATTGTTTAGTTTGGAAATGTTCACGGAAACGGGAACATGGGAATGAGCCAACCAGCAGAGACACTCATGTTCACTAAAGCCAAAGTTTCAAACAAATTCCCTCATTCCCCAAACAAAACTCAGACAAGGCTGTAATGTCAAGCAGGACATTTGCTAGGAAGAAATCATCAGAATACATGTTAAAAAACTTATCTGCACATGAAGGCTTCTGTTGCCGAGGTCGGCTTCCAGCCCTGAGAACTGCTTCCGGCTCCCAGGCAGTAGGTAGCCAACCAATGAGCCACACACACAAACGCAAATCGCAGGTTACACACCCACAGCAAGTAGAAGACGCCCGGAAACATCCCGAACATTTTGGAAAAGCAAATTCAGGCAGAAGAGCAGGGTCTTGGCAGGTGCAGGCCCTGTCACAGACTGCCAATGCATCATAAGTAATGATTCAGCATGGTGATTTAGTGACATTCACAATACATTATTAATATTTATTATTATTTATTTATTACAGAGGTCTCACTGAAAATGACTGCACAATGGAGTGTTTTTAAATGTAGAAAGGCTATGTTTCAACACAGTCTCTTAATTAAGTTGTGTGCCTATACACAGTGGTACGCGTTCCTACTTTAGTGTCCTGGTTGACACATTTAAGAGATTTTTGGATGAGTGAATTTGCGTGACTTACATAAGAAGTTGATCTTTATTTATTTTGAATTGTGTAGCGGTTAGGCATTATTAACCATTAACTTCAAGTGGTTAAGGTTAGGGTAAGTTGTCAGGGAAAGGCATTAGCAAACATTAGTATTACCAGCAATAATTAGAAAATATTGTTGTCCATAGTACTAATCGAACCAGCAATCTGCAGGTTGCAAGGCTAGGACCGTTTTAAGCCTACTACGAACTCCCCAGCTAGTTTGATTCTGACTGACCTAACTTGTGAGTTGGTGAGGTTGGTGAGTTGGAAGCAGCTTGTGTCACCGAGTGCTTCTACAAACCTGTAATCCTGTCTGAGCTGGGCCGTGTAGACCTCCCCTCAGCATGACACCTCCTGAGGCTACTACTGCTTCCATGCACACCCTGCTGATACCTCTCAGACATGGCGGTTTCCAGGTGACTTACACACATAAGCACCGGGGGGTTCAGCCACACAGGGAGCACCGGGGCTAACTCACAGAGAGACTAGTAGTGAAGAGAGTGGGGGCATCGGGGAGGAGAGTGGCAGGAACAGACATCGACCTAAACTAACTCAAGGATACCCAGGAAGCCGTTATAGGAATCAGAGCTAACATAATTAGCGCAGTTCTCAATTGTTGGTAGTATTTTTTCTATCAAAACGAATCGCAGGAGGCACAACACTAATGAAAAATAATTTGAAATGGGAAACAGGTAACTTACACTTTTCTGTAAATAATGCATGGATGTCAGAGGTACTTGTGTAGAATTTTGGACTTCTTACAGGGCCTGACAGCAAAGTATGGAGTGGATTGCCACCCACTGCAATCATGTGTTATTCCCCGGCTCTAGGAGTATACTGTAGGAGACTGCACAGATGGAATCCCATATAACTCATGCCACTAAAGTCGGAAAACACATGTAACCTAGATCCATGTTTCACAAAGACAGTGTGTGATAGAGGAATGTGAAGTATTAATGTTTGTGTCACTGTTCTCCTACACTCCACTCTGCATTAACAGAAAGCAGCTGGGAAGATGATATGTGGGCCAGCCATCCCAGGGAACACAAGGAATCATTTTGTTTGCAAATAGAGAGGGAGACAAGGACGCTTTTTGTTGAGACTCCACTGAATACACACGTCTCAGATTACTTAACACTAACAACCAGAGATACAAGTATCAATGCAAAACAAGATGGACGATGTAGGACATCAGTCCTATTTATAATAATTCATCAATAGTCAGACCTTTTTATTTGCAGTGAATAATGAAGCAATACTACAGCCTTGTTTCCATCTCGTTATGGTACATGTTGCAACAACGCACATTTCACCCTGACTTGTTAACCTGAAAGACCAAGCCATTGTTTGTCAGTACTTGTGAAGCAAAGGTGTTACAACCTGTCATTCACCCCATAAAGATCCACTCTTGATAAGGCCTTATTGAACAATTTAAAGGGCCTCAAAAGATTTTCTATAATGAATTGTGCACAATGTAAAGGATGGAGCTCTGCTCGAATCCACTCCCCTTTAAAGTAGACAAGGAAGTATTTGTAGAAAGGTATTACTGATGGTAGTGTCTGGCAGGTCCAGAGAGAATTCCACTCAATAGGCAATTTTTAAATTGAATGAGGAGGTTTGACTAAGCAATAAAACGACGCTCCCAGTGCCAGCGAGAGGTACTTAGGAGGAATGCCACCAATTATCTTATTTATAAATCAACGGCAATTTCACTGATGACTTTATCTCAAATTTGATTAAACACAAATTTCAAAGTCAAAAATCATTTTATCTAATTCCCTTTATTGGTAATAATCACAAGTCTTCCCTTTGCTCCACCAATCAAAAAAATCCATTGATTTCCACTGAGGAGCCGGGTTATGAGAAGCAGCTAAAGGAGAACACAGGGCTCCACATTCACAGAGCTCAAGTGGCCAACGAGAACCTGCACTTTGGGCACCTAAAAGGCATGCAACCCAAATGTCAAATGCTGCAAACCTCTGTTGGTAATCATGAGTCATCATTATAATGCTCTACTTGGGCCTGCTATGTAATAAACCCCGCCTGAGCAGTAAATTAAGTTATCCAAGTATCAGGTTAGTGAGCAGGCTGTCGTCACACCACAAGTGTCACTCCAGCACATCGTCAACAACATCATCATCCTCATTACCACGGTCATTCTTACAGGTGAGAGCACCTTGATGAAGTGCAACCAAGTTCTGCCAAAAGAAAACAAAGACGTAGACTCGTGTTGCATATAAAAGCAGGTCATTAGTGCACATTAAAATCCACATTACAGCCATTGCAGCCTCCCCAGCAGTCAAACAGTATCAGTGAGTCATCGTGTGCAGCTCACTCTCCAGTGTGTCCTAATGGCATCTCCTAAGGACGCCAGCCCACTGATTCTGGCGTCACCATCAGAAACTGCGTCTCATTGTCTGTGGGCAAACTCTGAAAGATCAGTCTGACAAAAGTGACGATTCATATTGAAAGGGGCCAAATATGCTCCATGAACTCCAGTTTGCCTTCAGTTCCCCTGTGAGACGGAGAAAAGGGTTCTCCGGAATGCGAACTCCAAAACAGAAGCAAACCAACTCCCATAATGAACACCACTTTTGTTCAGTGTGGTCTCTGGAGAAAACCATGAGATAATGAAATATGCATATATAATGAAATGCACAGAGGACATACTATAGCAGAGTTACACTAGTGTGGGAGATGAACAGATCCTGACCTTTGGACATGACAACATGTATTTATCCATCAACTCTCCAGGAGGTAGAATACACATTCAGATTGATTATAATGGCTTTTTACAGTATGGGTTTTAGACGCTTACACGAATACAACACAAGCTCAAAGAATCTCATTTTCAAATGTAGCATATACTGTACAGCACAGGATTCACCCACTGGATATGAATTAATCATAAAGATGTGCTATTTCCCCTCCATCTATTCATCTTTAACTGAGTGGCAGGGACAATAATACTCAGACATGGTTTTACTGTAGCAGTCTGTACTGTGACAAGTAAAATACAGTGGAGTTGCATATGATAGTTACTTCTCCATGTGAGCCGGAGAGAGCATACACTAGAGATAGAGTGCCATCGAATGGGTGACAAGGGTTACAGTACATGCAGGGCTAATGTCTGACAGGATCGGCAACATGTTCAGCTATACTGTATGCCTGAGGCAATGTAGTCTCTTTAAAGTCTCGATATAGCAATGGAAAAGCAATGTACATGCCAACTGAGGAAGAGGCAGAGGATGACTATGAATGACACAATAGCAATCTCTGTGGAGGAAAAGTCTTAGGTCATCTGAGGACAGCCTGGTGACAACAGTGAGAGAGAATAGCATGCATGTTCTCAGCACTCCGGTGGAAGAGAACCTTTCTAGAGGAGCATTCATTGGTGCTAACATCTTTGTTCCTCTATTGTTGTGTTAATAATATTCAAATCTAAACAACAAAAAAATGTAATAACAAATCTGCAATCTGTCTTTCTTGATATGTCCTCGGACACACAATCGTGAGCTGAAGTGTTCCATACTTAACTTGGACAAAGAGACACTGCGCAGCATGATAGTTAGTTTGGTTTATTTAGCAAAGAGTAAAATGGAGGCCTAGATCACTAACAAGCACAGCTCTCGGTTTAAGATTCCTTCCTTATTATCATGATACATCTTTATGCATTCCGAAAGACAATGCAGAACAATGGATCATGAGATATGGAGGCATTACAGATATTTGAGATAGCCACAATCTTGAGGCCTTTAATACTCTGTGGGCTTTTCTTACATTCTGCTTTCATGCCATCTGAGTAGTTCTTCTCGTTAACTGCAGCCTTCCCCTGCATTCAGACAGAAATGAAAACTCAGAGGTGCAGACGCCTCTTGATTTGCTGAATTATTCACCAAAAAATTAATATCAAATGCATAAAGTACCTTGGTGTACCTTTGTGCTTCACATAGGGAAATGTTTCAAGCACTATATCCTTCCAGCTGCCATGGTTACAGACACATTTCACATTTCAAGTCGGGCATTTGTGCACCCCAATATTCCAACAAGCAATATCTGTTGGTTGGAATTCCTTATGAGGTGATTCTAGCCTGACTTTTGTTCCATCAACCTCTCTATCGGTGACAATCTGCAAGCCCCGTTTACGAGAAATTTGAGTTCCCAAATGGGGGGTTATGATCCTAAAACATACGTTTGTCATACAGAAACACACGTCAACAGGCGAATGTTGACATGCTGTCACTCTGGCATTTACTACATATTGTACAATATTAGCATTGTTAACACGCAACACATCTCAGATAGCTTCTAGAGAGGTGAAATGAGACATGTATCCAACATATGGTGTGTTGGCATACTGTAGTAATGTATACATTAGAATGAGTGAATGGTTCACAAACTAAGAAATAAACTTAATTAAAAACCCAGTGTTCCAAATCGAGGGATAAATAATGTCTCATGGTTACCCTACAAATAGTCCAACACAGTCTCCCAGCAAAGCGTGCATGCAGTGACGACGGTACAAGGTAGTACAAGGCCACCGTAATGTGCCCATCTGCACGTTACCGGAGGTGAGTGATCGGAAACACCTCTGCATCCCCTTCCCCGCTCCGCTCCCGTGCGCTCACAGGGGAAATGGTGCCGCTCAAGACTCGCTCTATCCATTTGATGTTTTACAACATTATTTCATATCTTTAATGAGAGCCAACATCTCTTGTGACCACTGGCTCTTCGTGACCCAAGACAGCATTAACCTACTAGGCTAAAGCCTATGCTTTACCTCCAGGAGCTAACACAGGTCAGCGGTCCTCAAACAAGGTTACTTACAGGATGACGCATGCATTTCGACATCCTATCATAATTTAGAAAACGTTCCACGTTATTCCATGTGAAAACGGCATCTGTACTGTAATAATCCCACAGTGTTTTCCCTCCAACGCTGTGGGTAGGGCGTTGACCCCATCCTTTAACTGAAAACAACACGGTTATGAAAGAGGATCCATAGTACCGAGGTTCCGGTGATAAATGAGTTTGTATTGTCTGTCAGCCTGGCTTCCTGCTAGTCCAGGTCACTCCTTATTAAATTACCACTTGTCAATGTCCTAAATGCTGATTGATGAATGAGCATGCCAAATGAAGGACTCTAAGAGTTTTGTTTTTCATTATTTAAATCCTTACTGCATCTGATGGAGACCTATGAGACCGTTCTTGGCATTTACAGTACAGTCAATGTCCTGTACACCACAGCTTAGTTGAATGCACAATTCTGATTGGCTGAAGAGGTATTCAACCGTACAGTTGCAAAAGCTAACCGAACCCTAGGAAGTAGTTCCAATGTTAATGTGCTCTACATTGAAACAGAGCTTTTACTGACAGAGTGAATGGCAAGCACGTTACATAGCCAACTCTGGAATCCACACAAAGCTAAATTTGATACATTATACCGATTTCCAACGAGGCGAGCAGGGGAATGTGATCGAAGCTAGCTGGCACTGGAGTAAAAGTCTATGGCTGGCACTCATGTATTGTTGCCGGGATTGTTGTGCTTGGCAGGGTGACACAATGTTGTGTTAAATACGTCTGCCTGGCTAACAGCTACAGTACAGTAGCTGGCTGGCTATAGCTGAATTAAAAGTGTTGACAGCCACTCCTCATGATGTACAGTCCGTCCGTTGAACAGCTCAGACAGGCCAGGAGGAGATTCACTACTGTAGCTTTAGCTAACTTTAGCTACTTATCTGGCTAGCTACTGTAGCAAACAAACTGTCTGAGCTGTACAAATGATGTACTTCATGCGGAGTGCCTGTCTTATTTGTGTCTATCCAGAGTTGGCTCTGTAACTTTGTTGACATTCACTCAGTCAGTAAAAGCTCTGCTTCAATGTAGAGTGGTAGCTATAACGTACGTTCACTATGTTCTGATTTGGCCCAAGGTTTACTAAGCTTGCAGGCAAGGTAAATTGAGTAATTTATTGGCATTTACTGCTAATTGGCTACCACACTCACTCTCTTTTGCTAGCAATAATAACGCTGACGCCTGTCTCCAAAAATGACGAGTGACCCCAATTTTGTTTACATTCTGCAGTTTGTGACGCATGGACTTCACAAGTGGAAAACTGCCTCTGTGAAAGAGAGTATGTTTAATAAAGTATTTTGAAAATGTGGTCCCATGTAGTGAGAACATTACTGCATACTGTAGATAACAACAAAGTTTGAGACTGGTCGAAATGTACAATGCCACATACAGTATGCGTTTTCATAGTAGGGGACAAATTAAAGAAAACTTCAAAGAGAATAGCATTTAAAAATCATCTCACATTTTTTTCTCAAAGACTGGACAAACTAGAGCAGTTTGAAAAAGACCGCAGGCATGTTGAATGATTGTCAGCCATGCAAATAATCACTTACTTACACTCTATGAGTTTGCTTTGGATAAGGCAAATTACCATTTGAAAATGAGCTGAAAAACACTCTGGGCAAGAAGCTTGCATCATGAATATCAGCTATTTTACCACAACCACATAACCACACACAAACATACACAAACACTTTCATCCACAACAGATCTAATACAGAGATACTCTATATGTGTGATGGCCTGGCACAGGAAATCTCTTGTCTGCATGTCCAGTTCAAAATATCATTTTAGGTCAGTGATCATCAGTAAACCGCCCAATAATGACGCCTTGAACAATATTGAAGATAAGTATATCCGACTGTTTTTAGTTGTTTTTTTTAATATAACTTATCATTGCTTGATCATTGCTTGTACAGTCATCATCAGCAATATCAAATCTGTCACTTTCTGTGCCTTGGTGATCCTACAGTTAGTAGCCTGTATGAAAATAGATACCCATAACACAGTTACCAAGGCAGTTTCATTCGACGCTTCAGTTAGTTTCAACAATTTCTCCTCAGGGATATGGTTCAATAATTGCTTGTAATGTGCCGCTGGTGCTTACTTAGAGCAATGTTTAGATAATATGTATGTATGTATGTATGTATGTATATATATATGTATGTATGTATGTATGTATGTATGTATGTATATATATATATATATATATATATATATATATATATATATATATATATATATATATATATATACTAATTTTCCCTGTGTCCAAAGGCCAGGCTATATGGAACACTCCTATAACACTCCTGATATAAGATCAGAAATGGCATGATACTCTATGTTTTATGCATTTTGAATTGTAAATGTATGAATACTGTAACTATGATCTGAATGTGTAAACATGGGACATGCACATCTCTCAATTATCAATACATCAGATTGAATGAAAATGTACTAAGTGTCTCCCATAAGCACATGTTGATGTTCATGTTGGTATTGACTTTTAGGTTGCTTTGATGCAGATGAAAAGCACTTGTTGGTCTTTGGTTTAATTAATAAACATGCTCTGTTGAAACATTTAATTGTGTATATTTGGGAATAAGCTACCACCTCTAGTTGCTGAGTTGGAAGAATGCACTGTTAATGCTCACAGTTGTGTCTGACAACGTCTGACTAGATGACTTGAGACATACAATTTGCATTACAGCTAAAGAAGACAATTAACATCAGTACCATATTGTATATCCATCATTAGAGAGGATGACCAGGCCTGTCCTCACGCCCTCACACTGCTTTGTTTTGGACTGATGTTTATTGCGTACCTTGATTTGACCAGCTTGTCTTGGTCGATTAGCAGAAAATACCCTGCTTTTTAATCAGAGTGTGGTTATCCCTGGAAGGCTAGTTACTGTTGCTGGGATGAAAAGGACATCCTTCTGACATCAGGAAATTGATAGTGAAGTAGTCCTTGGCACTGTTGCCTCATGAGTGATTCCAAATCTAGAGGCCTGTGGTCTGGAATGAGTGATGTGATTGTAGGGGTAGAGAGACTCCATCTTGACTCCAAGTCACATCTGCCACAAAGCTGGGATGCAAAAGTAAAATTAAATGATATCTTGTACATGATAAGAAAACATTGCAAATAGCAACATTTGTTAGATATGCATATGTTGGTGAAACAGAGCAAAACCGCTGCTTCTATACACAAAGTTTGGGAAATTATGCGAACCTTTCTTTTTAAATGTAACAACAGAGATATGTCTTGTAAGAAACATTAGCTAGATCATCATGGCTTTCCAAGTTTTTGTAGCAGTCTAAAGGAGGGCTGCTTGTATTTTCCCCTTGCCCTCTTTGTTAGTCCTGCCTCTGGTTGTTAGACAGGTGTGACAGCCGAAGAGACGGAATTGGCTTTCACTGTATCAATGTGAATAGAAAGGTTCCATTTCCCATCTTTCCTTGTGATCCTTTAACTTGCTGAGTCTCTGGGTAAATTTAGATCTACTGTGCAGAAAATGAAGTTCCCAGAAAAGATTTAGAGGTAAGCAAAGTTTAAGCTACTGTACAGTACCAAACTAATGCCAGTTTGATTAAATGGTCGGGATACAAACAGCAGGGGTCTCTGATCCCTGCACCAGTGCAACTAGTTCTCTGGTTTACAGTGCAGATCTTTCAGGATACCGCTCCTACCGTATTTCAACACAAAGAGCTATTTGAGGGAAACACTCCAATATGTTATTAAGACCATAAATAGTATACTTTCATAACAAAATATTTTAATTGCAGTATGTTCATTACAGTTGGTATTGTTTTGGCTAAGCATAACATAATGTCACTTGCAGATTTAATCCACAGTTGTTTTCAGAATCGTGGTACAGCATTTGTAAATTACTTTTGTTTACAGTTCTAAATAAGAGCTTATTTGTTCAAGAGATTACAAACACAAATCGTAATTTAGAGATGGCAATTCAAGTCCAATAGGGCATATCTTAATTATCCATTGACTTAAAGAGTTCACTTAAAAAGTTGAAAAGTGCAGCTATATTTAACAGGGTTAAATAAACAAACAAAGATAGATTTAATGCATAATTTGTAGAATAAAAATTCTGTCCAATTGAAAACAACAATATGTCTTGAGGAACGCGTCTTACTGCATATTAAGTCATTCTTATTGTGATGAATAATCATTGTCCCTCCAAAGAGGAGTCACTATACATGAAGATAGACAGCACCATGTTTGGCTGTCATAATTAACTGACTCACTTAACAATAGGCATATTCTCAAAGAGGGTGCGTATTAACACAGACATTATGTGAGTGCATTCTAAATCTTTTGGGGGCCACAAACGCAACTGGAAAGTGTTTTACTGTTTATTTTTTACATTGTTGTATCGTCGGGCAGGCAAACTAGGCGTTGTATTGCTGGGTTATGAGTTACAGTAGGTCCAGGCCTGAACCAGTGTGTGCCCTCTGGTCTGAACCGCTCTGGTATGGCACTCCCATTACCCACAGGGTAACAGCACAGCTCATTAATGATAGAGTGGCCGTCAGCTATGCCTGTGTCAGATTCAGCACGCTGGTACGTAACATGCACATATATGAATCTGAAGAAGAGAAAATCTGTGGAATCAGTTTGTTAACTAATAGATAAAGAAGAGATAACGACAAAGTATCTGCATATTGTCTTAGGGACTTAATGCTCATTGGAGACACTCCATGATGTCACTGTACTTTCCAGGTACAGCACTTCCCTAAGAACACGTGGTGAAAATCCTGATATAGTGTATCAGATTAGTTTTTCTTTTTTTTGCACATAAATATCCCATAACATGTTATGATATATATATATATATATATGCCATTTAGCTGACACTTTTATCCAAAGCAACTTACATTGCAGTGAGTGCATACATTTCAGTATATATGGTCCCAGCAGGAATCAAACCCACAACCTAAGCGTTGTTAGCACCATGCTCTACCAACTGAGCCACAGAGGACCACAATAGAAGAATATGGATGGAAAAATATGAAGTGATGAAGTGAAAATATGAAGTCCATAGAACTGAAAAAGGCTGGATCACTGTGTCAAGGGTGATTACAGGCCTATCTAGAAAATTAGATGTGCAATGCCTTACATACAAACCTAGTTTTGTTTGCATTGAGCACCCCTATCCTTGCTCTTTGGGGTGATTTTGTGTTGTCTCTTCTCTCTGCAAGGCTGGGTTAGGTCAAAGGCCTCCTGGTTCAGCCAGGTTGAGGGCAGAGCTGGTGAGAAGCAACCTGGAACAAAAGAGGCACTGTTAAAGTTCTGTCACTTTGCTCTGAACATTCACCTTCACCCCTGAAGCCCTCTGAAACCCCTGTGGGGATGCTTCAATGGAGGGCTCTGAACGGCGAGCATCTTCAGTGAAAAGTTTTGAACTCGTCAAGGGAAATCACAGTGGGACCTCGTTGGTGCAGTCTAATGCAGTAGGGGAAAACATGGGAAAGGGTGGAATGCACCTGTTTTCTCCGGACAAGTCTTGGGGACAAAGGGGTGAAAGGAATGATCACCTTCACTTGCATTTAGGGTGACCGAAGATTTGACAGCTCCTGTTAGCAGGAGTTATGCGACATCAACAAGGAAGAGATTAATATAAGAATTCATGAGATTTGTTGGCTAAATATTCCAAATACGACTAAAGGGTATTTACTATTTTCCAATCAAGTAATACAAATGCTAATCACAACAATACGCTATGAAATTAGATGAAAGGGTATTATTTTCATATAGCCTCTCATATACTGATGAGAGAGGCAATTCTTGAGTTTTACAGATAAGAAAGACCATTTATAAAGTGACACGGGAGAGCAGGGGTTTGGTCTTGAGAAGTAGTAGAGTTTGTTGTTTCACCGCCTTTGACTAAGGTCATACCAAATTAACAGTCTTTCTACTGCATAAAAATAGCATACCATTAATTTTCTTCTCATAAATCTTAAAGGTTGACCTGATTTTTAATGTTAAACTATGTGAAGAAAAGAGGAGATGAAAAAAATAAAAAAACATTCAGATAAGCAGCCTGAACTAATTTTAGCAGTGTCGTCTGCCCAGGTTTCATGAGGGATCTACAGACCCTGAGATACTTTAGGCTTTTGTGTGGAAACAATTAAAAAAAACCTCTCAGCAAAGCACTGAAACAATAAGTACACTTTTTTTTTTTTTCAAATATGATTACAATTAAAATGGTCATTTTCCATTATATTTATGGAGATTCTATAACTTTTGTGGTCAACCAACACTGCAATCCCAGAATTATAATCAATTTTCAGGTGATAAACCCATAGCTAACAGCAGGGGGGATAAATCATTTAATTGCCACCACATTTGTTAACAGGCTTAGCTCTGTCTTAGCACTATGGTCAGTATTTAAATAGATCCTAATTATTTCTAGTTGAAGGTTTGAGATTTGTCAACTCTTGTGCAACACAATGATAAAGCATGCTTCAAACCTAATCATTACAAGTACATTAGATGAGCATAAATGGCTAAGAGGTTAGAACTGTATTAACACTCGTACCCTCCAGTAAAGGGTCTGACATCAGCAAAAGCAGATTATGTCTTCAAATCAAGCCAGAACTGATGATTGAGCCCCTAAACGGAGCAATTATAGAATTTCCATTAAGTTATTTTGTTGTTGTTAGTTTGATAACATAGTACACTGAGTTTGGATTGACAAGGACTTATGGTGGACAACATATTGAGTCCCAGCCAATCATATTCCGTAGCGCATAGATAGGCCTGCTGAAAAGAATTACTGCAGATAAACTGTGAATTTCAACAACAGAGGAAGAAAAGCTTGATATGTTTAGTATGCAGAAGACTGATGGGCACCACTCATCATAATAATATGCTAATCAGCCTATGAAATACTGATGAACTTCTGTATCACAGAGGATACAAAATAAGACTTAAAAGACACAATATTATTATGATAATTTATGTTTTTTAATGTTCCAGTGAGACTTTTTAAAGAAAATAATTACATAAACTGAAAGAAAATAATGTACATTGTTTTTCTATAATATTATTGACATGCTAGAATGTGTCTATTTACTGTGTGATTCCACAGATCGGTTACAGGTTACTTAAACTGTGTTACTTCATGATCTGCTTGGTTTTGATGCATACTCAGAGAGTCAGAGGCAAAGCCAGAGCAGGACAGTTGACTGGCTCTTCCATGCACCAGGGGTGCAGGTTTATGCTGAGGGAGGTTGTGGGTTTAATGACTGGAGTACTCAGGTAAAGGACTCAGACGCACAACTCGGAGACAAACTTAAATCCAAAAGAATAGTCTTTACTTTCAGAAAGGTTCGGTACACAGGTAGGCAGTCAATGGGTAGGCAGATAATCCAGGAAGAGGATAGGCAAAGCAGGGTTTGGTACACAGGTAGGCAGTTCAAAAAGTCAGGCAGATAATCCAAAAAGGGGTAGGAAAAAAGCAAAGTCAGAAACACACTCAGAGATATAAAAAAAAAAGAAGAAAAAAACAGGAATACTTATCACTAGGAAGAAATCACTGGACCACTTGACACAAGGTACAAAGACAAACTGGCACAGAAACAGGGGAACACACAGACTAAATACACAGGGAAGGATGATGAGGAACAGGTGAAGCTAATCAGGGCGGGGTCGACAATCACACAGGCGGGAAACACACAAGGGCAGGTGGTGAAGAGTCTGAAACGAGTGAGGAACACAAAACGAACAGGAAACAAAAAATGAATCAAATGAAACAAAGACAAACATAAACTAAGAAACCGGACGTGACGTTACAGTGGGTTTTGAATGGACATCGATGGCTATTTATTGCTGAGATTGCACAGGTTGTTTGGAAGATCGTGTTTTAAGAAACAATGCAGCGTTAAGCTCTGCACATGCTCAGTTTTATGGCTCCGCCTTCTGCAATTGTTTTGCCTATAAATATGTGCTATGTGACTTCCTGTCAACTCTCAGACAATACAGAGGCAAGTGGGCAGCTTTTAACATGGGAAGGATGGCTGGTTGGCCATCTTTGTAATTTTAAGCCATCTTTGTTAAAACAGGATGTAGCAATGCTGACATCACTTTTACCGAAAAGCCAGCAGTGTGAAAGAAATCAGCCATGTAGTTTAATATTAATGTGTAAATGAATGACTCATCAGACAAACACGGCGTGTGTACACCAACTGTTTCCCTGACACAAAGTATCATGTATTGCTCCACAGCTTACTTCTTGCTTTTCCTCCTGTCATTTAATGATAATTAAAGAACAAAGGATTACAAAGAACTGAACATTATGATAAATGCTATTAATAAAATGCATATCTCATCACTTCCTATGTGGAAAGCGAACCTATGATGCTTTGAAGTTTCTTGTCTCCCTAACTTAACCCAGTCCCTGTTCATCTGTTGCTCTGCAGGGCCTTTAATGTGGTGAGCCCAAAAGCCATTCATACTGCCGTACAATCATGTCACTGTACATCTTCAGAATGAGGATTATTTGCATTTCCTGGCCCGTTTGAGCTTCAATCAAAAGCCCAGGACCACGTGCAAAAGAAAACCACCCCTAAGTAATGCGATGCTTAGACTCAAACCAGATGAAACTTCTCTATTTTTACCTTTTCCTGCCAAGGATAGTCTCAGGGACATCCTGTATAGTTAAGGTTGAGACAAACTGATTTAAGCACTCAATCGACTGAAGGAACAAAGGCATTTTCCCGATCTCTCCTTTTTGTAAATGATCCTGGAATTGCAATGGTAGAAGATTTAGTTGAATGTGTCTGGTCCACAATCATATCTCATGAAGTCTCATTGTATAGAATAAGAGGCAATAAGAGGAAATCCCAATAAACCTGCCATCACAATCAGTATCCATTTTGGATTTTTTGTATGTTTTGCTTAAAGGTGTGAAAGGACTGAATTATTAGGCATCAGCTATTTCAGATCTCTCTGCTCAGCTTCACACTGTTCTGTTGCTCAGCCATGCTTGCCTCTAATCAGGGAGCACGTCCCTCAAGCAACAATTCTACACCTGTAACTAGTCAAAAGTGAGGCACCCCCAATTACACACAATCAGTAACAATCGTACTTCCTCTGCATAAGAAACAGATAAAGAGGCAACTATGGGCTCTATAATTTGATTAAAACATAACACTCTAATTTAAAAAAACAAAACAAAAAAAAAGTTATGCTGAATCAAGAAAAGTAGTTTGTCATTACAAAAGTTAAAACATAGCTAATATTAGTGTACATATATATCCGCTTGTCTTTACCTCTTAATGGTTGAGATTAGGATAGTGGGAAGATGGGGAACATACAAACTAACTTAAATCATCTGTTTCCCAACTACTCACAGAACTACAGTACACAGTGCATGTACATTCAAACCGGAAATTGAGATTAATTCATTGTATTTAATTCTAACCTTTTCTATAAGTCAAGTGCTCTACTGGGTTATGTTCTATTTTAAACCAGAGCTATAGCAGCCATTAACACCGCCATCCTTATTAAAGACATTTCAGGGCATGCCATAGCCACAAGGCATAGTTTAAATATATATAATTTAGTGTCATTTGGAAAGGAAATCTGGGTTTTAGAGAACAGTTACTGTAATTCTGTCCTTGGTACAGTACTACAGTATGGGCATTAGAAACCAAAACATCATTTTCACCGTTGCCCAACAAGATTACAGCAATATTGTCTTTAAGATGAAACAAATGCATACCTTGCATGTAATCACAAACCAAGCCAAACGAATTATTCAACCTTACCTTACATTCACTGAAACTATTTCTGGAAAGTAATATGGTGATATATATGATTATGTTCTTAGAAAAGAACCCAGAACACATCTAATACACATTTCTCTTATTTAGCCTATATCCAAGTGGGACTATGGTACATTCAGCATCGGTTCTGCTTTTGAAGATTGTGGCATTCTGTTTTACATTCCGTACTTAAAGAACCAGTATGTATGTGATGTTGTTAGTTTGTAACTATGTTTATTTGAGGCCAAAGGGTTTGACAGAAGCCTGGGAATGTGATCCAGCTGGAGAAAGCAATCCAATTGTAGTGCTTTCTTACCAAAGCACAGACAACATGTGGTTACCAAAAATTCACATCAAAACGCACAACAAATCAAACTAAAAACCAAAGACAAACAAAACAACTCATTTGCACACAAAAGAAAACTGATTTAAGCATGGCCTTACTCTGGGAAAGACTCTTGTAAACATGGGGCTGTGTTAAGATGATACAGCTGGATATCCACTCTACAAGAAGCGATAATCATCACTCACTGCTTCCTTCGGCAGTCGGAATTCCTCTCCCAAACAATATTAAGATTCCCAATCAGACAGACAAGACAGTTGGCAAACAAATATATCAGGTTTCAGTTTAAACAACATGATTCTCACACTTTATCTTAGATAATATGACGCAACATCCATGAATTGCTATAAACTGGTTGTTCCAGTGTGTCAGATGTTCATTAGTTAAACGTGAATGTTTACGTTAGTGTCCCTGAGTTCATGGGATGTTCCAAATAAGGATGACTGTATCCTCATAGTTGTATTGGGAACTAATTTCCCCAGTATCAACTTGTGTCCCTGCTAATGACAACACATTAACTATTCTAACCAACATGTAGTGGTTGTCAGAGATACAGAGCAGTCCGTTTCAGAACCACTCACCCATTGCTGGGGCGTCTTCTGAAATGATGTTCTTGATCATAATCTCACTATTCAGATTAACTTTTCATCATATTCAAACGACCATTGACCTAAAAAAACTTTGACAAACATTAATAAGCATTGTGATACACTGTACAGAATACTGTATAGTGCCACTTCAGTTCATATTGAGAGGCCTGGGTCTGGGTAACATTTCTACGTATTGGTTTGGGATTTTTTAACCATATTTACAGTATGTGATCGATGGGTGCTATTTTGGAACATGTCTGTGCTGTCATTCATATGGAGTGCTTTCTCCCATTACCTTTTTTCCTCATAAGCCACAATGCTACTGCAAGTAGACGGGGATCCAAGTTCACTTTCAGTCAAATTAATGTTCAATCCATTACTTTGTGGCGGAATCTTTTTTTTCTGTCCGCCTGAGAGTGTAGCTTCAACGCATCGCTCTGCAGATGCTGTGCGTGGGACACAGTAATGCGTTCTTCAACAGAAAAAATATGTTCCACCGCAAAGTAATGGATTGAACGTTAATTTTACTTCAAAGTTATGGTATTAAAAATCAAATTAGCTTTGATGGAATCTAAACCATCGCCTCATTACTAGTTGTGAGCATCATGTGGGGTTTATTTGGGTGCTTTTTGGACAGACTAAACTTGTACACCCATCGACCTGCAGCAGCATTGTGGCTCATGAGGAAAATGCTATCCAATGAAGGTGCTCCATATGAATGACAGCAAAGACAGTTTCCAAAATAGTACCTAACGATCGCAGAGTGGAACACAAAAATCCGGAACCAACTATTTAAAACTTGCAAAACACAAACATTCAGGCTGCTTTAACTTTTGCTTCTGCTTTTCAGAATACAGTGCCCTAACTCCAAACATGGCATTGAAAACCACAAAACAGTTCTGTGTATACCTCCAAACTGTGACACAGATAAGAGCTGATCTCTTTTCACCATGTTCAATGTGTTCTTAATGTGTTGCTTGAATGACTGAATAAATATGTATACACACCATTTCTGAACTATTCAAAACTAATCATTTTCTTTTGGGGGAAAAAAGATTATCATATGCAAAGTGCTATAAAGCAATGTCTTTATATTCATGTTAGAGAATGAAACCACTTCATCTTTCAGTAAATTCCCTGGGGAACATTCTAACCAAGTTTTTCAGTTGCAAAGTTTTTTACTTTAATTCAACTTGGCACGTATTTCTCAGAATACTGTCAGGCTCAGGGGAAAACATAAATGTGGTCTCACTTGTTAGTGTGGTTTTGTGCTGAAAAGGATCAGACAATGGCAAGAGAAGGGCTGCCGTCTTGCGAGGTATTGACACAGGAGATATTGCAGAACAAAGTGGATCCGTGAGAAAGGGAGAGAGCGGGGGAAAAAGAAAGATTATCTTAATTATCATTCACAAGCCGCTTAGAGCAGCACCTGTGCATGAATAATATCATTTATAGCCACATTGAGATGTGCATAATTCCCCTTAAATCATACACATTAGCAGTTTAACAAGGGATGAACAAGTTGTGCGCTCTCAGTCTCTACCAGGAGCGAGGGTAGTCATTGTCAGCCCTCACCTCCTCGATAAGAATGTGTTTCGTTACTCAAAGGATCAGCTTTTCTCTCATTTGAACATTTACTTCCAATTCCAGTAGAGAGGTCTTGTTACATACCCTTATTTCATATCTTCTAGTTTTTCAGTTCAGGAGCTTTATATGGTTTCAACCTGAATTAACTCAGAAAGGTTACAGTGCATTCTGCTTTCCCCATTGTCTTGATGTGAAAACCATTTGATTGGATAAGCATTAAGTGAATGACTCAGTTATTCCCATGTCACAAATAATCAGTTTCATTTAAGTCACACCCACCATCAAAAGATTCAGGATCATATTTATGAATTACAATAAGCTAATGTCATTCTAAATGGTTCCCTTTCAGTCGACTTGGTTCAACCCCTCACAATGGGACACACACTCTGTGTACCTATTCGCTGAAGCCCTATTCAATCACCCCTGTACAGGCTAAGGACACTTGCAGACATGTAGCCCCTTAGACAACCAGTCTAATTGAGCCAGCCCTCAGCTGACAGAAACCATCATATATATTTGCTAATAGCAAGTATAAAAAGTATACAAAATTAACTTCAACTGTCAATAGTGGATTTGTCAATTATCACACTTAGGGATACTGAGTACACTTCTATTTAATATCCCACACATATTAAATCATGTCAGTTGTGATAGAAGGATGATTGAGCAGTGTTTTACACTGAGTGGACGAGAGAAGGCTTGCCTTGAATGTTAAGGAATGTGAAGTTGAAGAATGTGGTCCTCTGTGGCTCAGTTGGTAGAGCATGGCGCTAACAACGTTTAGGTCGTGGGTTTGATTCCCGCTGGGACCATATATACTGAAATGTATGCACTCACTGCAATGTAAGTCGCTTTGGATAAATGGCATATATATAAGAATGTCATAGGTAACAAGTATACAGAGCAAGCATATTTAATGGGGCAGAGGAGGCCTGCATTGAGAGACAGGGAAATAATATGTACAGGAACAAATTGAAAGTGTATCAGCACATAGAAATGTCAAGTATTTACCCTCTGCAGACTCCTCAGTGTAGCCCACGAGAAGAGAGCCTCAACCCGCGCTGTCAAAAGTTCATGGTAGTAAAGAGAGGCCTTTGTGTAGACTAAAATCAAACAGGCCTCCATTTGAGTGGAATACTCTAGACAGAACAATGCTAACAGAGATATGTGATTTGCACCCATATATCATTCTCCTGCTGTCCACTAGCTTTGGTAATGCAGTATGCATATTGTGCCCCCTGAGGGGCAAACCGCTGATGTTAATGACCCCATTAATGTCATGTGTGAGTTTTTTTCAGGGTTAATCTCATGTCACTGTATCCTCCCTGGAAATAGGATAACATGGGGTAAATGACTCCTTAGGTAGAGTTTGAGAAACAACCCAGTCAGCAGACAATTGTGGGCCAGATCTGGTCTTGCGGTGGTACATATGGCTCAGTGCCAGAAACAGCAAGTAGTATATGGAGTTAGACCTGGTCCGAATGTGGGGGGCCAACTATGGGTGAGAGTTGGCATTTTGTTCATGGGTCAGATATGGGATGTGATATTTACGTCTGTGATATTTACTACGTTCCTGTAGTTACTGGGCCACATTTCTGAGTGTACTGGGTGAGAGTTGGCTTGTGGTTACATGTGTTGTCAGAATGGTCATATTATTCATTAAAAAAATGTGATTGTCCATTCCAACATTCACAGTGAAACCCTGATTAGCGAGGACAATGGACATCTTCATATCATATTAAATTATACCCACCCACACATTGCCGGAAACCTGCCCTCCACCGCTCTGCTAAGTGAAACTTTGCTGGACGAGATTAGCAGCATGGAGCCCAACTAAAACTCTGTGGCTCAGTTGGTAGAGCATGGCGCTAACAACGCTTAGGTTGTGGGTTTGATTCCTGCTGGGACCATATATACTGATAAATGTATGCACTCACTGCAATGTAAGTCGCTTTGGATAAGAGCGTCAGGTAAATGGGATAAATGGCATATATTAAGCAAATTGGAGCCGGAATTATGAACTGACATAAACTAAGAAGGTACAGCTGTTGCCAAGCCAATCATTACCTCAGCCGGACAATGGCCGACACCCGCCCCTATGCCCACAATAAAAGGATGACAGAACTTACCAGCTTCACGGTTTCCTTGCTGCTCCCCTGCTGTCTCCCTCACTACTGACCACTCCAGAGACCGGCAAAAGAAAGACCCCTTCAATGCTTGCTATTGCTCTCCCAAAGGACAGTAACATTAACCAAACTGAGGTTAACTCATGGTTCTGGGAAAATCATCGTTTTATACAGTACCTCTTGAGTATTCTGTATTCATTTTAGTAATTGTGGTTCATTGACCTTAGGATACATTTCACAATAAGATTAAAGTATCTGAATAATCCAGGGGAAATCATTCCTTATGAATATTCTGAAGTCCCTGTTACAGATGCATCTTTCAGATGAAATGTTTGAACACTGCATCTTTCAGATGAAATGTTTGAACGTTACTTTATTTTTTTCTCCCAGTGTTTGATTTCTATAAAATATTGCATCACAATAAATTATTCATGTCAATTAGCTTTTCATCTTCTAAGATACAAACTCATGTGATCCTTTTAACAACTATTTATTTCATACTGAAACAGAGCTCTCCCTAGAAGCATACTACTATTGCCTGAGGACATATCTCTTAAATAAAAGCATCAGATCTTTGCATACCTACAATTTGCATATTAAAGGAATGAGAGATGAGCGTTGGAAGAATTGGGCATAGCAATCTAATCACTGCCTACCTCTGACAGGAATTCCTAATTCTTTTGGGTCTCCCTTCTGAGGCATAACAGAAGAAAATGTTCACAAATTAAGAGGATCTTTTCAAGTTCATTATTCTCAGGACTATTCAAGGGCTCAGCACACTTTTCTTGGAGTGATCAGCCTCAGTTGTGTGGTGCTCTGATTCTATTTCTGACAACTCAATTGCCTGAATTAATGGATAGGCTGTATCGACACTGAGTAAAGGTTTGAATTCAGACCCAGGTTGGGGAGCTGGCTGACAGGTGGCGTTAAAGAGAGGATTGTTGTCTAATGAGCCTTGAAGTTTACCACATATGTACGTTTACCAGACATATATGGAGTTCTGGAGGTAATATTACATATTTTGACATTGCCTACTGTACTAACATAGTGAGTATCTTCGATTAATAAGAGAGACGGAATAAGTCTTCACGGCAAACCCCAATGAAGGCTGCAGCGCCACTTCTGAATCACATCCACTTATCATCATGCCATCATAGGCCACAGACACAAATAGAAACTGCCCTTGCAATTCCGTTCTGTGCAGAGGAAGGGTTCAGAGATGGCATGGGCCAAACTTATCAGCCTTATCAAGATGAGCACCATCCATTTGTGTGCCCTATGGGTATGGGTGCACTGTATGTGGGGAGACAAGAGGAGAGGAGCCCTAACATGACTGACCATGGCTCTAATGGGTGAATGCGGACACGGGTGTCACTTGGATGCCATGTCCAGTCACCTCGGACCTGACCCACTTTGCCTGGTCCACCCGTCCACACGGGGCAGTGCTGTTTTTTTTTTTTTTTTACCGTGTCATTCCCAATCGAGCCTGACACTGCAGAGGTCAATGGTGATGCAATCTCACCACAGGGCTAATTAATCCTTCATATGAGATCAAATGAAGTATCCTCAACAAAGTCACAGGGAAGATAGCAGATTGAAGCTCCACTGATCATGTAAATGAGCAGGGTTGCCTGGAGGGAACAGTCCAAATACGTCCTGTCCACTCACTAACTCCAGTTTGGAGGATCTCCTTTCGCCCATGCAGCACCCTTGAAATACACAACGAGAGCCTGCTGTTGATTGTAACTAACCATTGCTGTCATTAGCAAATGTTATTCATGAGCCCCCTTTGAAAAGCCTGTTTTGAGATGTGTACACCTATTTGCACAAATCATATCCACAATACAGAGGACAGCAAGCACCAACTAATGCAACATCTGCAACAGACATTACATCTATATATTCAGCTGCTAGTCGCTCGAAGGAATTGATCATGTTTCAATCTAATTTGCATGTTTCAATGACAACGTCAACAGAAGTACGTGGTGTCTTTTGCTGTGTAAACGTATTCATTTGAAGGCATCAGCACACAGGGAGGGCTGTGGAGCATCACCCGTCTATGGATCCATTACAAGTGTTTCCTGGAAGGTTGTATCTCAAATTACACAGGGGACAAACGCAGGAGAGTTACAGTAAGACTGGCTTTGTTACACTCATAACAATCTCACCCACAGCGCACAGGCTGGTCCCCGCTGATAGCTGGCGGCTGCCAAGGTGGGCCCCCACCTTCGACAGCAGCCCCTCTCTGCACTGGAGGGAAGCACAGCAGTGCCTCCCTAGATTTCTCTAGAAGCAACTCCAACCTGAACGGTACACGACCAACGTATTTGATTTCAACTTGTGTTGTTGAAAATGTACAGCACTGATTAAAATCTCTGGCGTAAGAGGTCTATGGGATTCACAAACCTTGTTTTTAATGAAGTAAAAACAACACCCACACAAGTTCACTGGCTTTCCTGTGCAAATTTGGAGATGATTACAAGTGAGAAAAGCGGAGGGGGGTCTGGCTTTCAAGCGAATTTAAGTATTTGTGTGTGTCTCTGTGTGTGTGTGTGTGTGTGTGTCCATTTGTTTGTTTGTGTGTGTGTGTGTGTGTGTGTACGCGCATGAATATATTTGTAGGTCCAGTAATAGTAATGATGTATGCATACAACCACACCTATTGGTAAAATACTGTATCTGTTTGTATTTTCAAAGATATACTGTATTTTTGACCCTAGATTATAATCTTTAATATTTAAACCTATAATCTTTATTATTCAAACAGAAACACATATATGCAAACCAGAAGTAAGACAATACAGATTAATGTCTTATAACAAGTGGTCATTGTTTGCATTGTATACATCAAAAATGTATTAAGAACTATATATATATATATAATAATATGCCATTTAGCTGACGCTTTTATCCAAAGCGACTTACATCACAGTGAGTGCATACATTTCAGTATACATGCTCCCAGCAGGAATCAAACCCACAACCAAAGCGTTGTTCTGCACCATGCTCTACCAACTCAGCCACAGAGGACCACAGAACTGATTCAAGATACTTACTGTAGGCCCCATGCAAAGTTAATCCCCATCATTAAGGTAAATGATTAAGGACAGTGTGTGGCCTACTCTATCTACAAGTGTCAACTATACAGCCTGAGATATGATTGCTCTGAAAAACAGTGATTGCTATACTTCAATGCATTTCAGAAATATACTGTGGCACTCATAGTGTGGCACTCATAGGTTTTATAAATGTTTTGGCAGACCAATTATAGAATGGCTTTTTCAACATAAATACATTCTCAGCCATATGAAATGACATGCAAATTAGCTATGGTAATACTGCCTCAAAACCTTTTTGGAGTAAAAACGTTACAATATTTTTTTATGTAACAGTCTTTGATTGAACAGTACTTTCTTCTGGGTCTTTGATCTCATACATGGGAGGCAACTTAAATGTTGTACAAATGAAAGTTTCAAAGCAGGATAATGACTAATTACAATAATGAGAATTATTTAATTGTTGTACCTTTCATTACCATGAGTCAAGTATCATTACACTTCAGAAGTGCAGGCTTTACACTAAAGCTAACCGCTAAATCATTCTCAGAAAGGACATATAGATAATTACAAGGAGCCAAATGCACGTGAATCTACCTGGCTCACTGAGCTGAGTTCTAGAAAATGCTTATTATCTGATTATAATGTTCAACAGCTCCACCATTCTTTGCATTACAGCCAGGTTCCATTGACCTCCATAGAAAATTCTGAAACTAATTTCTTTAAGAACAGGAATCATATGCAGATGATTATAACATGCATATGACACTGCCTTTAAAAAGAAACTGTATTGTTACTTTAGTAACGTGACTAGTCGATCCATCTCTATCACAAAGTACATGAATCTCTTCACTCACATTAAAACATTAAATGATGGTTCATATTATTTCATCATTGAAGAAATGTTCTGGGCCTCAGCAGGACTTCACACAGTCCCCTCAAACAGAACCTGTCTGAATGTCTTAGATGCCATTGCTTGCACGTTCTCATAGAATAGATTTGAGATTCCATAATGTCAATTTCCCATGAAATGTTAGAAAAAAATACCACAAATATGATATTTCTAAACCTAAACACTTCCAGTATGAGTGGAATGATGACCCTAACCGTGCTGTAACTCCATCCTGTTTGTTATATTCATTTTTCTAGAGATATTAAGCAATTTAATTACTGTTAAGAGCATTACGGAGCAATTTTAAGTATAATTTGCGGTTCATGAACTGTTTTTAAAAAAATTACACTTAATATAATTAACTTCTGTCATTAGGCCTAATCCCTGTAGGGTACAAGTGAATGCTTGCTTTAAGAAATTACATATACGTAAAATTACGTTCATTTCAATCCAACAAAAAGGTTTCACTGCAAAGGTTTCGCTACTCAATGGCATAATTATCTATTTCTAGAGTATGAGTAAAAACAGTGTTAAGTCTATTAACAACTCAGACACTCATTCACCATGCATAATCATACACCTACCATGTACTAACCTCATGAATTAATCTTCAAAGCCAGCACTAAACATTGTATGGGGTTATAGAATACATTTGCACACGTGAAGTTCAATCATTCAGGGTATTAGCAATATCCTGTTTACTTTAATTCAAGCTGCATACAAATCATACCTTCACATCAGAGAGGAGGGCAAGCGGACAATGAGTCTTGGGAAAGTTAAATGACTACATGAACCATGCTTGAATTACATAGCCTATTTTGTCTCTGGTGAAGTATCTAATTAAAATAGAGATATTTTCCTGTCAAAAATAGTGGGAAGCATGTTTAATTAAGTCAAGAGGACAGTAACATATTAGTGATATGAAAGTCTAGTCAGTCATCCTCCATTTGCATGATGCATTCATAAAAAATGCATGTGCCCATCTTTAAAGGATCACTATAATTTGTGATGGGTTTGTACGGTGAAATGAATATCCCGGGTAAAGTTTTCTGGTGAAAAGCACTGAAGGCAATGCTTTCACACACCAGGGTAATCACCCAGGATGGACAGGAGAAGCCCACGGTTAACGTTTCCATTGATAAGGTTAAATAAGTGTCACTTTGTCTTTGTCTTTGTTCTTAATCACATTGGAATCATCCTATGGCACAGATGATGTGTGTCAGGGTAACTGACCAGTGATTTGAATAGATATGATTACACCTACACCGGCATGCTGGGCCATGGCATGAATTAAACTAGAAATGTGTAATGAGTGATGTTCCCTGTACCCAGCTGAGGTCCTGCAGACACAGCCATGATCCAGCATCCTAATCACCCGTCAGCCAAAGCTGCTGTTGCTTCGCATTAGAGTCTGTGTTTGTGCATATCAAAGATTCCACAAACACGTTGGCAAAACACATAATCACTCTCACCTTAGAGAGAGAGAGAGAGAGAGAGAGAGAGACACAGAGAGAGAGAGAGAGAGACAGAGGGAGAGAGAGAGAGAGACAGAGGGAGAGAGAGGGAGAGAGAGAGAGGGAGAGAGACAGAGGGAGAGAGAGAGAGAGAGAGAGAGAGAGAGAGACACAGAGGGAGAGAGAGAGAGAGAGACAGAGGGAGAGAGACAGAGGGAGAGAGAGAGAGAGACAGAGGGAGAGAGAGGGAGAGAGAGAGAGAGAAAGAATTGGGTGAAAGTAGGCATAGTAAAAAGTTGAACTATGCAGATTGATGGGATTGGCAAAACAATTTAAAAGAACTAATCTCAGTCTGCTTAGTTTTAGTTACTTTGCATCCCCACTGCTGCTTTTACTACAATATGAGTACTACAATCCTGGATATCGCCATATTAATGCAAAATCAGCCCATCCCTTCCAATAGAATTCTCTGAAGAGAAGCTATCCTAAATTGTAACTGTCTGGTCTATTAGGGCTGTGGGTTGTGTATGTATGTATTGGTGGGCAGGGGGGAACGGTCCCATTCAACGGAACACAATACCAACATAGATTACATAGCTTGTATAGAACGCTGCTTTCATGCCACAACGCCGTGCCAACTTTGACGATACGACGTGAACAAGTGCATCAAATGATAAATGCAAAATAATAAAAGTCTATGCAGGGGTCTTTGCAGAGCTGTCCCATACAACGCCCAACCCCCTCAGATTCGGAGAGCATTGTTGTCTTTGTGCCCTTTACTGCTAGCCTCCTCCCAGCCTTGCACCTGCTGCATTCATCAGCAGAGGGATTGCAGGCAGACGTGGACCTTTGCTCAGCTGAGAGTGGTGGCATTCAGCGTGCATTCAGTTCTAACACTTACACCTAAAAACATAACCCAATAAATTCAGTCATTCTGAGAGACACATCCATTATAACACCCTTTTAAGGAAATAATGTGTCATGAAGGCAACTTTATACAGGCGATTGTGTTGTGTGACAGTGCAGTTAAAACCAAGCTTTCCACGTCACGGGGCTAATAATCATGCCTGTTACCACCTTCGTCTCAGAATATCTATGGGATGCGTGAGCATTAACACATGACAGGGTCGGCATTAACAGCCAATATCCGCATACTTCCGCGCGGTGTGACGGCGCACAAGACCGCAGGTTGAGTGTGCTTACTGCCAGAAGCGTGCAGATATCAGCTGTTAATGCACACTCTGGAGTATCACGTCCGTTTCTTTTGCAAGGATTCCCCCTGAAACTTGCTATGTCAGACGTCATAAGGTTACTCCTCAAACCACTGGAAGAGTTCAGATATCCTTGTCAATGCACCCCTCCAGTGTTCTACACACGCTACGACACTTTGGAACTCTGCGGTGTTAATGCGCCAACTGAATGCCGTTCCCTCAAAATGCTCCAGCACATAGGGTGAGTGTCTCTAGTAACCAGGTGGTCTATACGTATTTCCCAGAGGTTTACACCGTTGCTGCTTAAATCCCTATGGCAAATCTGATGTGCAGATCCCTCCAGTTCAATGATGTGATGTCTGGAGATGCCCATTTGTTGACGTTAGTGTAACAGTGTAATCATTGAATTAGATAAATACCATGCACGGAATAATGAACTGGTTGTGTTTAGTCAGGACTTAGGAATCAACAGAACGTTTAAAGAGCTTACATATTGAACATAACATATTGACAGACGTAATTGGTGTAACTGTACACCACTGACCGCGGTCTGACCACCTACTGCGGCCAATTGTGACGCGCCAATGCTTGATAACAAGTAAAACAGAAAACAAATCTGAAGCAATAATTACATGTGATGAAATGTATTATACATATTTGCAAGAAGGCCTTTACACCAGTAATTTCCTAAAGTACAAGTAAAAGTGGACACAAAATCACTTCTTCTTTCAGCCTTCTCTACGCGCCTTTACGCAAATGCATCAGTGAAGTCCACAGACTAGTCCGTCAGCACTTATGCTCCACCATGCAAACCACATTCAAAACAAATATTGATGTTGTCTCGGAATCAGAATCAGAATCAGAATCAGAATCAGAATCAGAATTATTTTATTTGGCCATGTATATTTGCACATACAGGAAATCGACTTGGTGAGGTTGGTGGATGGGACATAAAAAACAATATATAAGCAAAATATTAACAAAACATTTACAAAATATTTAAAAAAAAAATTACAAAATAGAATTAATAATAAATGATGGAGGCTGTGCAAGGCTAAGAGGCAATGAGGCTAGAGGCTGTGAAATGGGTATGGGGCATGTACACTATATACCTCCTGGTTAAGAAATCGAGTTACTCACAAACATGTTCCAAATGTCTGTAATCAGGGCGTATTTGTCAGTCTCCCTGCATGTGGATATCATATCATCAGTCAGATACACATAGGCTGTGCAGCCTACATACACACAACAGTGGAGAAACATAAGTGATACCAGACTCAGAGCAAAACTACGGCTTGAGTAAAACAATGTAAATAAGGCCTTATTGAAATCCGGTTGTGATGAAGACTTGTCTGTTCTTCGCAGGCTGGGTGCGTGCTCCGTGGGCTTCTATTCACATGTGATCACTTTGATCATGAAAATAACTGTTATTGTTGTTCTGTCTATGTTGCTGATACTGCCATTGCTGTTGAAATTAGTAAGCCATTCATAACTGAAAGGTCAATTTCATAAACCCGCCAGACACACACACACACACACACACACACACACACACACACACACACACACACACACACACACACACACACATGAGAGAGCTAATTGTTTGTCTCATTCATTATCCATCATTACTAATGTATAGCGTTGGCATGTTAGATATGTAGGTTTTTAGATATGTGCATCGTTGTTTTGTTGTAACCAGGGGTGACATAATTCAAGGCGAGAGAGATGTGGTTATTTTCTTCTTCTTTTTTTTAAACCCAACTGGAACACAGTTTTAGCCAATCAGATTACATATTTCTCCAAACCCATTTTACAAAACACATTTCAAAAGTTGAGAACTCCTTGCCCCATACTCAACAGCAGCCTTGAGAAACCAGCCAGATAACGCAAGCTAACATTCTGTTTCACTTCAACTGAAACAGAATGTTAGCTTGCGATATCTGGCTGGTTTCACGAGGCTTACTCAGCAGCGCACTGGAGCACAAACTTCACAGAGAAGATCAGCAATAAGCATATATTTCTGGTAGGCTGATTTTCTTTTATTATCATTTTTGGGGGGGGGGGGGGGGGGTTTGTCGCACCACTGGCACAGGGATGCACCACCTGCTCTTGGTCTCTTTTTGCTTCAGCCAGACGGAACAGCTGGCTGCTCTTCTGACACTCTGATTGGCTAATCCCTACTGGTCACTTTTGCTTCTCCTCCCTGCCTGTCATTGAACTTCCTCTCTCAGTGCCAGGTTAGAGTCTCCTTCACAGGGACTGTCCTTCATGTGCCCCGAGAATGACATGAGCAGCATATGGGGATATGTAAATAATGTAATGAGATCAAAAGTCTGATTCCTCCTCTACCTCATTCACCCCACCCAACCTCAACCTCTTCTCCTCCCAAAATAGACTGTTGGCTTATTGTTACTATACTATGGCCTAAAGGCCTATAAAGCATGTTGCTCCATGAGGATAGTATCACGTATCAAGTACCACATACTGTATCAGTATCAAGTATCATAGAGATTAATATTTACAGTAATTGCAACTGCTCCTTTTTCAGTTCAATTGATTCAATTTAGCGTATCCATTCATACTGTATATGTTAACGTAATGATTCTTGTGTTTTCCCTTTGTAGGAGGACTTGTGTCTGGCAAGTGAAGAGTCCCTCTACAAAATATCAGAGGGGTGAAACAGTATGTTGAGCCCATGGCAACATGTCATGTAACTATAGTAAGCGTTGGAGATATTCACAGAAGCAGTTGTGAACCCTGAGGCGTAATGTAAACTCAGAGCCTATACATAAAATGGCAATGAATCAGCAGAAACTCCAGAAAGTTCCAAATACACCACCATTCTGGCCAAAACATACGGCAAGGTGACACTATTATACTGTCAGTTATAGCATGTTGTTGTTGTTTTTTTAGTTGACAATATTTTCAGATATTGTTTTCAAGACAATGGAAAGTGTCACACCTTAAAATCATTGTAACAGGGGGAACAAGTTACATCACCCCCCTCACCTAATGATGTCTCGTGTACTATAATAGTTCCACCTGGAGGTTCTCTTCTCCTGGAAGGCATTTCCTCTTCCTTCCCTCTGATGTCGGTTCTTTGCATTCTTAATGGTCCCAACAGTTACCAGTTTATGTTCAGATTCAATGGATAATCATTTAAAACCTCCCCTTTTATCTGTAAGATAGCACCGAATGATCAGATGGCATCAGGATCAATATGAAAATTGGAATATGCAAAGCATGTTCTGTTTGGCATTGCTCAACCTTTTCCCTTTCATCTTAGCCTTTTGATGTTGCTTTTAATCTGCATATGCAGGGTGAGTGGTTAATAGCTATAAGCATCTTCACACGAAGGTTCTTTTCAGTTGGTATGCACCTTTCAGTTAAATGAATAAATGTGTTTCTTTGCTGTGTTTTTTTCATTCGAATGTGTCTTTGAGGTAAATAATGATCGTGTATTGAATGTTCCAAAACTATTCATTACTCCATGGCCATTTGAAAAGTTTCAATCATACAGTACAAAGAACAACATTCCCATGATATTGTGTGGCTTTGACAAAATGTGTGGCTTTGACTTTCAGACAACTGAATCAGTGGTTCCTCACTTAGAGCTTCTGTACAAACATGAAGAAATGTAGAACAGTAGGCGTCTGTTTTCTGTAATTTGGCTAGTTTTATTCGAGCATGGTCATTTCCAAGAGAAATTACAAATTAAAAATTCAATAATACTTTTACAAATACATTTCAGGAAAGATTTTCTTCAGTCATGGTATCATACATTGTATTTTAACAGTCCCTCTTCATTTTTTAGCAAAAAAAAAAAAAAAAAACAAGATGAAGAAAGTGGAATTTTTTCAGTCGAAAATACAGTGTTTTCACAATATTGTATAAAAGTTCCCAAATTTGGAATTTCCAGTAACTGGAAAATAAAAGAAAGAAAACAAAATAATAAAGTTGAAAATTCGCATTTCACAATTAATGTTTCAAAACACAATAAATGCTCTCTTTACGTAAAATTTGCCCCAATGATCAACGCCAAGTTCCATTTTACTAAAATATATCTATATATTGAAGAACTATAATACTGTACACTACAGTATGAAATAAATAAAATTAGGAAATATAAAATGGGCCACATAAATAAAATGTTATTTAACCTACAAATGAAATGAATGCAATTTTGTTGTTTCAAAAATGGTTTGGTGTAATACTGACAAAAGTTAATGAAAAAAAGAAAACCCTGAAAGTTGCACAGACATATGTAAACTAAAGAGCTGCTGCCTATTGTACTAATACTGACATAGGTGCTTCAAAGAACAAGGTGAACTATTAATACTGAAGCTGGTGAAAAGGTAACACACGTCACCTTCCTTTTACACAATACAAGGATGGCACTTGCAGAAACACACAGATTAAAAGGTTTGCATATAAGGCTTTTTCTTATAAAAAAAAAAACACCTTACAAAAGGCTTTCTCCTTCATTGTTCACATCGTCCTTCCATCAACTGTACTTGTCAAACCATTTTCCCTTAATTTTAAGGTCTCTTTAAGACTTCAATATCTTAGAATTATACACGTATCTGTTAAGTTCCTTCACATAAAGAAATTCTGAGGCCTAAAACTGTGTGGCTAGCTGGCCTGACAACAGGGCAAAACTATGGACAACACATTAAGTGAAAGATAAGTAATAGTAGTGATGGACTGTAGTGTGGACACTACTGCTTTTTTCAACACTGTATAAATATATACATAGGCAATACTTTTTTATTATTTTTGTAGTGATTATAGAAGCGGAGTGCAATTTGTACAAGTTTGTCACTAGTTTGTGCTATAAATACTATGGAACATAGGGTTTTAGGATGTTAGCACCACACATATTTTTAGGCCTTAATACTGTACAATTTTTAAAATGTATTAATTTAATAATTTTTCATTTTTGCATAATGCAGCCTCTTACACAAATCCCTCGCCCCACCCAAATCAAACTTCAAATCAATGTCTCTGTGGGTAGACATGTCACCCTCCCGCTTGAGTCCTTCAATAAAAGCTTCCTAGAAGCTTCAGGCACGTGCATGTACAGCTTAAACACAGCAGCATGTTTTTAAAACCAAGCAGGTAACAATACTGAACAGAAAATAAGATGGGAAGCTTTTGAATGTGGTAGTTTATTACATGCCGTCCTCCATATTGTCCTCGTGATCAGATTTGGTTTCTGTTTTCCCATCCAACGAGCTATCGTCCATCGAGTGCTCTCCGTTGTCCTCCTCATCCCTCAGCGTGTCCGGGTCCGTGTCCATGCTCTTGTTCTCGCTCTCCTCCTCCTCTTCCTCAAAATCCTCCTCCCTTCTTCCTATCTTCGCGTACGCTCCTTCAACTTCCTTCTGCCGATCTCTCATCCCTCCGTTCATGCCGTCCCTCAAAATGCCTTCCCGCTCCTCCAAGTCGGGGTAACCCTGAGGAGTGATGCCCTGTAAGTATGCCCTGCTCATTAGTAGCTCTGTGGGCTCCAGGTGGCCCTTTTCGCGCGCCTCTCGTTCTGCTGCCTCCCTCTCCTCAGCCTCCCTCTTGCAGTAGGAATAGCGGTGGTTCATGTGCTGAGAGTAGGAGCCGGAGTGGGAGAAGCGCTTTCCACACTTGTCACACTGGTACGGTTTCTCACCCGAGTGCAGTCTTGAATGTTCTATAAGGTGGTGTTTGTGTTTGAATGCCTTCTTGCAGATTTGACACTGATGTGGTCGTTTACCTGAGGAGACATAAAGGAACAGGAAAGCAGACATGAGTTGTCAGTTCAACTACCTCCTCATAACATGTTAAACCATTTAAAACATAACGAGGGAAACAGACACAAACTAAAAGAAAAATCTGATGTTGTTGACAATGATATTAACCAAAATGACATATCACACAGTATCAAATCTAACTTTGTTGTAACTTATTTGTTTATTCAAAAAGAAAGGACAAAATGATTATATGAAACACAGAGGCTATCTGTGTTTGTATTCATGTTTCTACATTATGAAATTCCCTCCTATAGCTAAAGCAGGGAGGAATCACAAACACTGTTTTCGGCATAAGTGCCACAATGGATGCAACACAAATAAACAACTGAAAACGAAATAAACAGAAAGCTGTGACAAAGAAATAAACAAATAGAAAATGTATTTGAGCAAGAGACTCATATGGCTACCCTGATCATCTCAGAAATGTTCCTGATGCCTGTCCCTACATTATAATTTTTTAGGACCATTCTGTTCTCCATATAAGATGGGACATTTTGATTGTAAAAGTGTAAAACAAGGAATTCAAGTTGCCCACATTGATGGAGTGAGATTTCAATACATCATGCCTCCAAATGATCTGGCTAAATAAAAGTCCCAGCCTGCGATGGTGCTGGTCATGGCACACATCACGGGTGGGACAGTTGCCCCCTTTGGATTTACTACAGATCAGCACATCCGGAAACACAGCAGTCTATGTGACACAAATCATAAGACAGAGTTTCTCCTTTGGCATTTCAATCAGCTCTTGACACCGCTTGTGCGGCAAGCACAGGCACACACTAACACATCTGGCCAATTCCTAGCCACAAATAGCCCTGGAAAGCCTTCAACACCTTCCATAGCTGCCATATTTGAAGCACGCCCTCCTACAGTAGCGCCACAACCTACCATCTGATAAAATACCGTCTACATAAAGCATTCTGCTCTGCTGTGTGCAGAATAGTGGAATGCTAGAATGATGCAACAGAGTGAAAGAAATTCCCTGTGATACTGTATGTGTAAAAACACAATCATCAACACTCAAGAGCTTGATGAATTACACTGATTTGTCACTGTGAGTGATTGTCAGCAATAGACCGTTTTGGTCACGTGATGCAGTATGTGGGGAGATTAATGTGTTTTGTAAAAAAACATAATAGGGTTAATAAAGTAGCAAATGATGGATATGATTGGAAATGCCCAAGGAGGACCTTTGCTTAAGAGAATGGCTCATGCATTATGCAAAGCAATGAGCTTTATCCCTGTTCTATATAGGTATTATATAGAGAAAAGTATTTCTGCAGTGTGAATTTCAACCTTGATTATGTTAGCTATGTCTTGTTTTACATATTTAATAAGTATCTATTATTTAATAAATAATCTCCTCACCCCTGTCAATGAAGAAACAAGTTAGGTCTTGATTTACATACAACTGAAAAAGAATAAAGCAAGAAAGAAGGGGGGAAAAAAGCAAAATATTGAAAGGGTTTAGTAACACAAACATTAAAAAGCATGGGGTAAAATAAGTGTCTAGAACAGTATATACCTGTGTGCTCATATTTGTGTCTTAGGAGGGAACTGCTCTTCTGGAATGTTTTGTCGCACAAGTCACACGCGTACATACCACTTTCTGTCTTCTTAATCTTCTTCCGGGACAGACAGGAGTCTGAATCTGTCATGTCATCCAGGCCTGACATATAATCTGCTGTTCCGTCAAGCATGTCCCCCTATAAAATAACAGATTGTTCAATCCACACCTGCAGACTAAATATAAGTATAACCTTTTGACTGAGAGACTAAATGGTACTTATTGTGACCCATTACGAAACACCTTTCAGTTTTAGAAATGTACAGTAGGTCATCACATATATTTCAGCAATCATTCATGTAAATGCAATCAGACATACAGTATACAGATTCACACACAAGGTAACATTCATATATCTTACAAGCATATATGCTATGAAACAGGCAAGGAAAGCTCAACTGGCGAGTCCCTACTCTAGATGTGATCCGTTTTTCCTTACCTCATTTATTTGCATTTAAATGTGGTCTAATTTTATACATGAAAGTGTTAATTCTATATTTGACTGTTCTTTCACAGGGAAGATAAACCCGATAGGCTTAAACTTAAATTAATGGGGAAAATATTATTACATTAGAAGGTCATAATAACAGGAGAAAGCCTATGCAGGGCATATTGCCATATTCTTATCATTTCCAACTCATAATGATTAAATCAAGAGGTGCACTAAATGACCAATATAAAAAAGCACTGATGCTCTCATTAGAAGTGCTTGCTCTGGTCTGACAATGATTCTGGGTACATCTCTACACTGTTTTTAAAGAACAGAGCACTATCGTTCCGCAATCAATTTGAGCTAAATGCCCGTAGCTGTATTTTTAAAATCTAATTTAATAACTTAGAATAGGAAACATTATTAATACTTTTTTATCAAAATGGTTCCCACTATGTTAAACAGCCCTCAGCATTCAGCAGTAATGAACATGGAGCCTGTGCATTATTAATCTGCATGTAGAAACTCATTTTGGCTTTACTCCCTTTAAAATACAAGAAAGTGGCTGAACTTAGTCAGATCCTCTGTGCTCCAGGGCTTACATTTGCCAATTGCACAGACAATATATTTCACTCATATAATTGACGATACGTAATACCCTAAAAAACTAAACTGGGTTGAAACACATTGATTTTAAGGGCATGTAACTATACGGCATATGCAATTGTATTCTCAGATAGACTCTGAACAGCTGGAGACGTGATGCTGTTTGCGCTCCATGGTAAGGAAAATTCGCGGTGGAGTCTGGCATCAACTGAATTCCCACTTCATAACCTCTGAAACACCCATTATACGCTGATACCACTAATGATGCCTGCTTGGGAACTGAACCACTCTAGGCTCGTTTGACAGCTGGTTATCTACCCGACTTTGCTGGTTCAATGTGCTGCAGGTGAGCATGCTCATTTCAGACTCTTGAGTACCTTTTAATTAGTGGCACAATGAGCAGATCATTTTGGAGAATCTGAGAGAGAAAAACCTGAGGCTTAAAAAAACCACGAGTGGCTTATTTACCTGGAAACCGGGTTTTCGTTGGTACTTTCTCCTCTGCTGCATCTCAGCAAAGGTAGCTGCTCCTGTTGCATAAGTGTAGGCCATGTGTGGTAGGAAGCCCATTTGATCCATGCCTGGGTATGGCCTCAGTCCCGGGATGCTGGCTTGCATTGGGGTCATGAATGTGGCAGGTGGAAATGCGCTTTGTGGTGGAAGCGATGTGTACAAAGGTTTGGCACCAAAGGGGTTAATACCGAACATGGGGCTAGTGCTTTTGTCGAGGTTTCCATTGTTGTTAGAGCCTGCAAATTCCTTCTTGAGATAGGCCAAGTTCAAAGGCTCTTCAAAGTGCTCACGGGGGGAGGGAACACTGTTATGGTCAATGGTAATACTGTTGAGCTTAGGTCTGCTTTTTACAGTCAGAGCATGTTTAGGTTCCTTCATGAGTCTTGGCAAGGACAAGTCCAGTGGCTCAGCCTGAAGGTCCTCTGACGTTAAGCTGTTTGGAGTGTATGAGCTGCTATGGGAGTTTTTAGAAGATGTTGAGGAAAGGTTTAAGGGGGAGGGTGTGTTGCTCCTGGAGTGGTCCAATTTCTCACCCATCTGTTTGGTGCTGCTAAACTGGTTGGTTTTATAAAGTCTGAGGGGGTTGTCACAATTGTTGATATTGTTGTGGAGCTCTGCCATAGAGGGGGACGTGATGTGGTCAAGATGCTTAACTAGAGACACTGGTGACCTAGCTGCCATGATTGAGTCTTTAGTGGGGGTGTAGTTATTTGCACCCAGAATCATATCTGTGTGGTTCCGCTCTAGTGGTGGGGTCCTTGCATTGCCATACTGGTACACTTTTCTCTGCTCAAACCACTCTTTCACAAATTCCTGAGGAAGGCCAACCGCTATAGAAATCTTCAGTAGTTCATCAGAATTGGGCTCTGTGTTCATAGCAAAGTATGCCTTGAGTACAGACATGTGGTCCCTGTAAGAGTTGATGGGACTTGTTACTCCTTTCTCAGACAGCATGGACGACAGCAGGACGGCGTGCTTCTCTGCATGCATCGCTTGCTTGGAGGGCATCAGATTCTCACTGGGCTGAAGAACTGCCTTGATCTCCTCGTTCATTTTACATAGGTAACGTTCATGCTGATGCAAGGGGATTGGACCTGGGAAGGTGTCTTTGCAATACTGGCAAGCAAAGGGTGTAAACATGATGTTGTTATCGTGTGTCTTTTCCTCCGTACCTAAATCTAGCATGTGGTTTGATTTCTCTCTTTTGATATTGCTAATTTGTCTCTTTGAGTCTGTTGTTAAGCTCTGGAGGCAAGCTTTGGCTTCGTTCACTTTTTCTAACGTGTAGTCAATAATGCTTTTAGTGGCACCGTTATGGCTGACAACTGGAAGACCAACCTGGGGAACACCTGATGTCATCAGCCCCTGTTTCTGCTCCTCAATTTGATTCCCGAGCTCCTTCATATAAGCTTTGAGCTTGGAGATTTCCTCCGGTTTGCAGTCCATTTTCTGCCTGCACACAGTGTTGTCCACGATCTGGAGGACCTTCTGCACCTCGCTCAGGTTGTTCCCCAGGGAGGGGTAGCCAAAGAGCTGCGAATCAATTCCCATCCCAAAATGCTGCATGGGACTCTGGGCTGAGCTGTGGACCCCCAGTGGGCTGCTTCCCCCAATCCCTCCATTCATGAAGGGCCCAGGTGCACCAAAGCCATGGGAGGCCATCATTAGTTTATAGTCATTGAAGTCTAGTGGTTCTGTTTTGATGTTCAGGTGGTTGTTCTGGTCCTGCAGACCCAGGGGCTTGCCGTTCTCCAGCTTGTGTCGCAGCTGTGTGATGGCAGTGTTAGTGGGGGAGGAGGAGGCTGATGTAGGGGAAGAGCCCGTTTTCATGTTATTGCGCATCCTCCCATTGACTGCTATCAGGCCGATGCACTTCTTGCTGCTTATGTGAGAGCTGTAGGAACCAGAGTGGGAGAACCGCTTCTTGCAGTTTGGGCATTCATATGGCTTCTCACCTGTAAAAGAGACAACATATACTTCTAAAATATGTGATATGAACACATTTGCGCCTTTTCAGATATAGAATGTGATATACAGTGCACACACACACACACACACACACACATTCATAGTTGGTAGACTTCTGTTGTACAGTCAAATACAGTTTGTATCTAAAAACAATAGTTGAATATGGCACCACTGGGCACCATGTTAGAGTTTGTGCTACTGCATTTACAGTTACCTTCGATGAGTAATAATAATACAATCAAGCTATTACCATATAATTGTCAAGTAAACACCAGGTGAATAGCGGACTGAAAACGAATCAAATCAGATTTAACTGCTTAATTGTAAAATTGACGGATGTGAGGCAACAAAGAAAATAAAGCATGTCATCCGTTGACAGCTATTGTTGGGGAAAATGAACATCGATTTTGTTACATCCTATGAAGTTCACAACAGTCTTAAATCAAGGTTATCAATATTCAAAGGAGTGCACAAGCCCCCTTGCTACCCACCACTGTGAATCCGCAGGTGTTCCTTCAGATGGTGCTTGTATTTGAAGGCTTTGCCACATTCTGTGCATTTGAACTTGCGGTTGCCAGCCCCTTGGTTCAGCAGTTGGTGCTGTGGAAGAGAGAAGGTATTTACATGAGCTCCACACAAACATTACAGGGGAAGAGTTCAGTAAATAATCACAATCAGCCTGCAGTGGACAAGCCAAATGGCTCACGTTGCTAAAGAGCATCTTGCCTTTCTACTTCCAACTCCAATGAGGGAGTACAAGAGTGGCAATGATAACAGAGGGAATCACATACCTTTTAATTTCCTGGCTCTTGGGCCAAGGAAGCATGCCTTTAGAATTTGGCAGCCAAGAAAATAGAAAATATGAAAGGGTCTTTTTTTAGATATTTTTCCCTCATTAGAAACTGCAATCTGATCTACTTTTATCCATTTGGGGTCTTCCCTCCACATACCTGCATGCTGAATTAATCAAAAATAAATATACATTTCCATAAATGTTGAAATGTCTTAATTGGGGCAGTTTTTGAATCCTCAAACGTCTCTTTAATAATCTGAGAATACACCTCATAGGCCGGGCCTTGATACGCTGTTCAAAGGTAAACATCAGTTGCGCCCCTCAAATTTGCAATTCAAACAAGGCCTTCAAAAATCTAAATATAATCGCAATAACAACAACAATAACAGCGTACGTGCAAACGGGCGCACCAGGCGTGCACAATTAATTCAGAGTGGGAGGTGAGCATGTTAAATGGTTAGGAAATACAAAAGATCTCTCAGCGCAGAGAAAGCAGCCCCTGATCCAGGCTGACAACTGCTGGGGTGTGCTGACTCTACCCACATTCCTGGGGAGACAGATGGTGGTACGCAGGACACAGGGAGGATTGTTCAAACAGCAGCAACCTTCAAAGATCAAGCAGGAGTCGGGCCGCCAAGCGCCAGTGAGGGACCCCACTGCTCGTATGTTGCTGAGTTGCATAAACAAACAGCAACAGCTGCTTTGGCTCCCCCTACTTCCCTCTAAGGACCTGGGTAAACTTTAGTTGTGCCACCGTTAATAAGATACAATCATTCTCCTTTCCTAATTGTGAATGGCACCAGCAAATGTTTTTTTTTTTTTTTTGGTTTTGTTTTGTTTTTTCTCCTCTATCCTCCATGAATCAGGGAAGGTTAGAGATGATGTGGGAGGGGAGATGGCTGGCTGTTTACATAATGATTGACTCTTAATTAGTCATATTTTCTGTAATTTGCTAAATAGACAAGGAGTGTTGGAAAATACAACAACCAATTTGTAAATATGATCAACACAATTATTTCAGCATTATAACTCATCTTTAATTTAATATTGAGATGTATGAATCTCCTTCAGGTGCATTCCAATGAAAGAAGAGTGTCATAATCACAACTGGCAAGTGCACGGAGCCTACACCAGGAGACTGTCACACACATACAGACATGCATGGAAAGAGGAATGGTCTCCAGTCTGAAGTGGAGTGCAAAAATAAGAGGTTCAGGGGTCTTATAAAAAAAAACAAATAGACAAAAAAAAAGCCAAACGTAAAAAGCTAAATTGTAGGTACTATGAGGAGCGGGACACGTCAGTCACTAAGTAGGCCATCTGCTCCTGTTTAGACCGTCTGGTGGATCAGGTGAGGGCGCTGGCTGTTGTCATTTGATTCTATCACTAGAGAGAGGGGAGCTATCTGCTTCAGTTGAAAGATCATGTAGTACACAGTTTGAGGATGTTTGCCGTGAGAGCATCTTTTCATACAGTAGGTGGAGAGATTAGTCTCCTGGGACAGTGTTCACCCCGCTTCAGCACACTCCTCACCCCAGAGGACTTCCATTGTCACTACCGCTTTTACTCGTTCTGTTATGATTAAACCTAATTGACAATGAAGTTCAACATTCATGAATATGTGTGCTTTTCTCTGAAAGGGATTTGAATGTGATGCATGTAAATTGTCAACGAATTCCCATGGTAGTGTGTGTACAGTACTATACGAAATAAATTGGTAAATTAGTGAGAATCAATTGTAGATGTATGCATGCCCGTTGTTTGCGCAAAGTAGGAAATTGGGAGTCTGTAAAAAGAGCAGTGTAAGGCAAGTGTAACTGGGTTACTGTAAAGGAAAGGCTCATTTTAAAGAACATAAAAGATCTGAGTGAAGTGAAGTTAAAGAGCAGATACAATTTCTAAATTGGAAATTAACACAATCATTCGATCGTGAACATAGGACTGCAAAATCATATCAGAGGAGGCCATCAAAAAACCATTTAGGCCTCAATTAAAGTTATTACCATTAAAAGATCTGCATCTTCAAAATGCCATGAAAAATTAATAATGATTGCCAATCAAAATTATATCTTTTCTCCAAGGGATCACAGCACATTAGATACAGAGTGAGGGAGGAAAAAGGGAGCGAGAAAAGTGGTTAAAAAAAGAAAGGACATATGATCCTCACCTGATCTCTTCCTGGCTTGTGAGTTGCCATATGTCGCTCAAGCTGAGTGCGGTAAGCAAACGTGTAGTTGCACAGGGGGCAGGGAAAGTTCTCCTCGTTCTTCTCATGGCGGTACTTGATGTGCTCCTTGAGCGATGTCAAACGCTTGTAACCCCGGTCGCAGTAGGGGCAGGTCAACAGTTGGGCGAAAGCATCTGGAGTTCCAGGTGGTAGGTCTGCATAGGAGAGACGGGGAGGGGGGTTGGGGAGGGGAAGCGGGCCAAAAGGTCAGCAAATCAATGGCAGCTAACGGGCGTGCTGCCCAGAATGGTATGGGAGGTATCTCTGCAATCTGCTCCACAGAGTGCCATCGTCTCAGGCTGGCATCCGTGCCACCCTACACACACACACACACACACACACACGCACACACACACACACACACACACACACACACAGACACACACACACGCACACACACACACACACACACACACACACACACACACAGACAGACGCACACACGCACACACACACACACACACACAGACAGACAGACAGACAGACACACACACACACACACACACACACACACACACACACAGACAGACACACTCACACACACGCACACACACACACACACAGACAGACAGACACACTCACAGTCTCTCTCTCTGTCTCTCTCTCTCTCTCTATTTCTCTCTCTCTCTCTCTCTCTCTCTCTCTCTCTTGCTCTGTCTACACCCATACATACACACTCCTAACTCTCGAGATGTGGAACAATATAGATTATTATTTTATTATGCTAGTTTTGATCTGAAACATTCGACATTCACCTTGATGTAATAAAGAAATGCGACGCGTCTGAAATAATGCACCTTGACCTGGTTTTAAAGAACACTGTCTCAACCCCTCCCCACACACCCCTTTAACCATAGTTTCCTAATTGCTTTTAAGTGTCTTCTTTAATACCATTTTTCCCACACTTTCATCATTTCTGAAGTATGTATCATAAATCCATTCTAATTCCATCCATGTTCCCCCGAGTCCAGGAGGTGCACTATCTGATTTCAGACCTCTGGCAGCTGCTGCTTAAGACCGAAGGTAAACACAGAGGCATTCAGCGAATCTGTGGGACCCACAGCTGCCCATGTCACTGAGCCGCTGCTGTTCTGCCCTCTCTGGATTCTTACCATTTTCCTCCTGGCCGTTGGCTTCGGGCGTGCCCAGGCGGGACAGCTCCTCCGGCGCTTCGGGGTAAATGATGGCCGTGTCACCTCTCTGCAGGTACTCAGCGATGCTGACCACGTGGCTCTCGCTCTCCTCCAGCTTGCGTTTACTAAAGAACTCCTCAAATTCTGAAGTGCAATCAACATTCTTAACTGAAAGGGTGAGAACGGGGAAGAGAGGGAGACAGAGAAAGAGAGGGTGAGAGAGAGAGAGAGAGAGAGGGGGGGGAGAGGGAGAGAGAGAGGAGTATATTAGATTGGATTATTTCCTTCCCAAGAGAAATGTGTTACAGCAATACATTGGGAATGTTGGTCTAAACGTGGTGAAGAAAACACCTAAAAAACATTACGGTAGTTGTTGGAGAAGAATACATCAACATTACTGTGCTATCTTGTCACACAATAGCCAGTAAAATAAGAAATATGAGTTAATCTTACAGAAGTACCACCTTAAATCACAGGAAAAGTCTTTAAGATAAACATGCTTACTTTAAACATGTTACCAGTCAGACAATAAATGTGGAACACAACCTTTGATTCGCCAAACTATCTCCTATTGCCCTTATTATGAAATAAACCGAAATTTGATTATGATTTTTGAATTATGAATCAGTAGAACAGTTAGACAAAATAAATCTATTTAATCAAGCCTCATAAAAAAAGACCTGTTATTTACATGATAACTGCTGTGTAGAGTCATTCCCTTTCTATTGACTTTCACATATGAGGGTCAGTAAAGGGTCTAAGGTTAGTTGATTTGCTGCGGAACAGATTACTGGTACAAACCACAATGCTGCGCAAAAAAATGCCTCACCATAGTCAAGAAATAGTTTTCTAAAGCTGTCAAAATTGCTGAAGTCACATATTGTGTTTTCTAATAATCTCCAGTCCCTTCTCTTCAGGGAATCCCTAAGCTGCTGTGTAGAGATACAGTAGGTAGCTGTCTCCAGAAGCAAACAAAGATAATAAATATCTCCAGCCTTCATTAGTCAGGAGATGACAGAACCTCAAAGGTTTGCCTGCGGTACACACCGTCCCAACCTGGGGCAGTACCGCACACTCTACCTCCCCCAAACGTGTCACTATTTACACCAAAACAAACCACATTTCATTTGACCTAATCTAGATAGTTACCTATTAATTAGACATTTTCCAATCCAAGGTACAATTTATATTGTGATTTGTTAGGCAGTGATCATTTTATTGCCCAATTTGTGAAAGGTCAAGGTAGTGGATTTGGTTGTCAAAAATGGCATGAAAATGTCATTGGTGCCAATGGGTCTTTTAAATGTATGACACAACAGCAAACTAGGCAGCACCATTTCCTACATTCTCATTAGAGAACCTTTGTCTGAACCATTTTAAGACTTATGTAATGTAATTTTGAGAAACACAACTGTAGATGTTTAAGGTCTCTCTCTCTCTCTCTCTTTCTCTCTCTCTCTCTCTCTTAAACAATACGTATATTAAGGTTAGGTGCTAGCCCCCCCCCCCAAAAAAAACATACAAAAATAATCAAATCTAGACAAATTAGATTTAGTAATGAAATGTAATTGAGGAGGTCACTGCACTGAAAACAAGCCACATGAAGCTCAACCTAGTAATGCCTCCTTTCAAACAGTCCCTTAAAAAGGAGGGGGAGGCTAGTCAGCCATAGAGGAAATCACCTGGATAAAAGACTGCTTAGCCACTTGGACGTGATCACACTGTTCATTTCTTAAATTAAATCACATGTAATCCAATGGTGGATTTCCAATGTGGTGCCACCACATTGTTTCCAGAGCCTTAATGTCTTGAATGGAAGCATTTACCAGGTCTACATTTCCAGAAAAAACATTCTCCACACACACACGCACACGCACACACGCACACGCACACGCACACGCACACGCACACACATACGCACCCACACACACATTCACCCACACACACACACACACACACACACACACACACACACACACACACACACACACACACACACACACACACACACACACACACATGCACCCACACACATACACACACACACAGATTAAAACATACCAAAAATGAAATGAAAAAAAAATAAATACAAGATGGAGTCCTAAGAAAACATTCACATATTCACACATATGTGGGGAGTGTTTCAGCCGCTGAGGCCAATGTTCAGTGGTCACGATGATATCATGGAAGAAGAAGTCAATACCCAAGAGGCTTGTGGGTGGAAATCAGCTTTGTTTACTTAATCAAAAATGGCAGGTAGGATTTGGTTCCACCGTTTTGAACAGACCGGGGCCACAACTACTCACAGAGGAGCCACACAACCACCCACACAGGGAAGAGAGAGAGTGTGGTCTCCTTAACACACTGCACAAAATCTCCTCACAATAGACTCAATCAACTCACCTGTACCGTTTCCAACTGTCTGAAGAGTAGCTTCAGGCCCCATAGTGTCATAGTCATCTTTCATTTCATCTGGAGAGAAAAAGTGAGAAAGGAGAGGGAGGAGAGGAAAAAAGGGGGGAGTTCAGTGCTGGAGTGTACCAAGCAAAGCATGCTCACAATGAAGCCTTCAGAGGAAGGTACAGGGAAATAAAGGGGTGGCTGTGCTGTAGTGTGGAGAGGCTTTGTCTGGAATTCTTAATGAATGCTATCATCTGGACCAGACAGAGACTTATTTACCTTAAACATGACAACAAGCAGCGAAAAAAAAGCCTCTCTGCCATTCCGGGGAGCTTGAGTCACCAAACAGAAAGATTAATTCAAGAAGCCCCATCCACCTGAGTAATCAGAGTGGCACAACCGGCACAAAGGCCCTGGTTGTTATTCCCTCATTGTGACATAACGCTACAACTCACAGCAGAAAAAGGACAGAATCTGCACTGGGGTTTTTACACAGAAAATGTGGGCTTAGACTCTGTTATCAATCAGTGTAATGCATACAGTCTTAGGAATGCCAAGGGAATGCTTGCATTCTGCTCTGGCACAGGTAGGACAGCCGTAAATAAAAGTCACCAGATTGACAGACAGGCCCATAAACAAGGGAGAAACAACTTTTGACATTGGGTAAATTCTATTGGCAAAGCTAACAAGAGGACATTGTTGGTCTACACAGACAATTAACTTAAGGAGTCCTCTGTAACTCCTTCCGCCATGTCTTTTAGAATTAAATCAAGGTACTTCCGAGAAAACAGAGGCTTCTAATAAAACGTGGCTCATGTGTCTCTCTTCCTCCCTGTTCATGTCATGTGATTTCTACCAAGGGTCAAAAGTATCTTAAGTTGCCATGTAAAGACACTCACTTCACTGTCCCCTCTTACCTTGCTCTAAACAGAAAATAATCTTCTTGATTTGCAGATGTTCTTCGTATTACATTTGATAATGAGATTGCAAAATAAACTGTAGAATGTAAAAACGGATGCATGAAAAACCCTATTATTGATATTGAATGTGAAATCACGGGTGGCACTAATCTTATAAGGGAAAAATAATAATTAAACTGTTTGGAGCTGAGAAAATCAGTTGTTTTAAAGGTTACTGGGAAACATTTCAGTCATTAAGCGAGGGTTTGTGGTATCCTTCGATTGAAGTGAGACGGTTTCCTTCTGCACCACATAGATAAAGCCACAGCCAATGGCTTCAGAGAATAAAAATTGACTTCTGAATGAAAAGTACTAAACTTTCCCTTGACATGAAGCTTGACTGGGGAGAAACTTGCCAGCCATTTTGCATTTGCATATGAGGGGGTTTTGAGTGCCGTCGTCTCTCCCAGTAATGACATCAAACCAGGCTGCACTCTGAGGAAATGGCCCTTCAGCAGCATTGTTGAAGTTACACTGGAGTATTGTGAGCAATCAAAAAAAGCATCCTCCACCGGCGTCAAATATCATTCTGTATTTAAGAGACCAGCATGCATCAATGGTTACTTTTGGAGTTCATAATTTTCAGAATGTTAATCAAGCTCTCCCTCACGTTTCTTTTTTTTTCCTAGAAAGTTAAACGGCAGCCATTTTGCCAATTGGTTTTACTTTCCAATTTCACTGCGTATTTTTCCGACATGACTCAAGGAACACGTTTGCGATTCGCCTATTCCCTCCTTTACCTTGAAAAGTCACTACTATCTGTGGTCAAGGGATGTGAGAGTTCTTCCAGCAGGAGGTAGGCTAAGACCACTTACACCTCACTTACCCACAATTTCATTCACATTTTTTTTTGGGCCATTTCTAGTTCTTTGAAAGATACACAATCATTGGAAGGAGACAGGTTTTATAGTTGAAAGTGTAATGTGAGCTGAGTGTCTGCCCTCTCTGTCTGTACCTGATAAATCACACTTGAAACACATGTAAAACGTGGGGGAGTGAAAAGGCATGCACCTACTGAAGGACATGTTTAAGTTTCTGCTGTGGCCCAGGAGGTGTCCAGAATACCTTTCCCCTGCCATAATTCCACCTATTTACTTAAGGCCATTGATGCTGTTTATTTTGAAAACATTCCTATTTTTACGGCCAGTTACCATTGGCACAGGGCGCAGTAAAAACATGCGTCCCTCCTCTTTGTTATTCCTTTGAAAATCCTTGAACGGGCCCGGAGAAGAGACAAGGGCAGGGGAGAATGCAGGTGATTTATTTGAAATCTCTGTCAGTGATAATGATGTCATGGTTTCCAGCACACTGCGTCTACCCCATTGTGGGATGAAAGAATGTCAAGGACAATTCCAGACACAAAAACTCTGATTGTGCTGGAACCGGAAAAGCACAGTAAGAACCTTCGCTGTGCTCTTCAGTTCAAAACCTGTATCCTGCGGACAAAGTACTAAAGCACAGTAGAAAAGGCAGGAGAGAAGCACAGCTTATCTCAGGGTAAAGCTATGTGTTGAGGTATCATTGTAGACAGCAAGGCACCGTGGAGGCAAAAAAAGAGCAGACAACACAGTGCCCACAAGCTTGGGAAAGAGACTCCCAGCATCACTCTAATGAACTTCACTGTTCCAGAAATATGGCAGACGTTTTATCACATGAGAAGCATATTATCTGGGAATTGCAACATAGCTAAATTACAGACATTAAGGCACCACAGGCTTTTATCAAATAAACAATTGCTGTATGCAATATCTCCTTGTTTATCTGTTATCTTGATTTATTTAACATTTATTTTATAAGAAATGAACCTAATCTGAACTGTTAATAGTGAGGCTTAAATCTGAGTAAACATTGCGCACCCCCCCCAACACACATATACTAATCTGGGAATCGTCTAACAGTGTTTCTGATTTTAATGTTGATATCCACCAAATTAAGTTTTTCTCAATAAATACCGTTTTTTGGATTAAAATTTTGAGACTCTCGAATATTTTCCCTTTGAGCACTCGGCACTCTGCTAGTTCATTAGTAGAAATGAATAGCTAACACCGGCTCATTTAAATGGGGTGTCTTACATGAGTTCTCGCCACACTCTGTTTCTGTCACACTGCTCCAAGAATCATTGGCTCTTATTATACATGTAAATGGCTATCATAAAAATAAAAATTTCATTTAAGATTGTTAATGACTTTTGCAGCAGTCTGGCTTCCTTTAATGATTATCCTCTGCCCCTAATTAAAAGTATTTATCTTTCAAGCATCCATGACTAGGCCCCTGCTATCAGTGATGCTCGGAAAAAAAATGGGAGCCACGAAAGTATATGTATCACCTGCTTGAAATTAAGTAGATTATCAGTAATGATTCTGCAGTTATTAAATTATATCAATCACAGAGGGCTGATCGTACAGCGATACAACATTGACATGAGAGCGTCTTCTAAAAGGGTAATATTTTTTAACAATAAGCATTCCATGTTTAGTGCTTGCTTAAGTCTAACGTTAACGGTCACCTATGTAATGTAATATTTATATTCTTCTAAAAATAAATGCAAGACTAAAGAGAATACAGATTTACTGTTGAGGTGAGCCCAGCAGGTTTGAATCATGTGAGCGTGGGAAAAGACAGCTTTTAAGTGGCAGTTTCATACGTAAGTTTGCCAGCGATCATGAAGTTAATGTCTCCTGACTTTGCTTTCCCGTCACGTTACTGTATGTCAAAACGGCTCCGTCAATCTGTGTGACTGTGGAAGGTGGTGGTGGTGGTGGTGGTGGTGTTGGTGGTGGTAGGGGGGTGATGTTGGCGGCTCTATTTTCTCCTGAAAAGTGGAATAAACTCGGATATTTTGGCCCTGATCTTAGCGTGGCGAGCGGGCGGCGACACTCACCAGTACCGTCGACCGAGGCGTGCAGCATGTCGTTGTCATGCCAGACATGGTCCACTCCGCTGTCCCTCATGTCGTCGTCCTCATCCTCCTTCGTCATTAGGGTGTGGCCCACTCTCGGGGAGTCTTCGTGATTGGGCATGCTGGCTGGACTGCCCGCCCCGTTGAGCAGGCCGTCCTCCTCTGACACCAACAGCTTGTCCTCTTCCTCTGTCTCTGAGCCGGTTTCCACCACATTCTTGTAGTTCAACACTGCAAACGGGAGAAACAACAAAGCAAGACGAGATGTGTCACTACAGAGGAATTCACATTTGGTGCTCGTACTCCATGAAGTGGAAAAGATACTTTGACTCCAAGATGAAGTAATGATTACAGGTCATCCCACCGCTGTTTGGGGCTCAAGCCCGTGTTTTGTGGGTTACATCCCAAATACACCACCCATCATGATGTGTGCAGTCAGCTGCTATGTAGACATGCCAAAATAGCCACTCATTTTCTGTTGCAGTTAACTGCCTGAGATGCCAACTAGCTACACCTTTTGGGATGCCCAGATCAAAAGCATTCCCACGATGTCTGAGATTCTCCACAGTTTAGATATTTACAGCCACATACTGTACATCATCCACGCTGCACTGAAAAGGCTTAACCTCCTGTAATTTGTGATATCCATCATGTTCACCACTTATTGTAATTTTACACATTCATTTCCCGGGTATTCATGGTCAAATCAGACCTTAACAATTAATATGACATGAGGATGTGAAAATAGGAAAGCCAGTAACATCTACAATTGACTCAGTTTCAACGTTTCAAGTGTACAGCACGCTCCTTTGAGTTCATATAACACTCGTTTGAGGTCCCTCTCTTTTAGAGTGCTTTCAACGAGTCACGGCAGAGAAAATACTGCGCAGTCAAGACCCACATTAAAATAACTCACAAGTAGCCGCCCGCTTGATTCCACAACACTTGGTCCCAGACACATGGCAGCTTTTCTTAAAATAGACAGCCTGTAAATAAGGTCTGTGAACCCAATTGAAGGTGGCTGTTTGCGAATTAGTCAGCCCTCACACACTACGACATAAATTGTCCCATGAAGGAAGTCAAAAGACTTATTAGAGGAATAAACATGGGGCATTAGCTCAGCTAGAGAAACACAGCATCATACACAGACGCACCTCACTGTCAGTTCCTAAAACACAGCTCTGGAGAAACACACTCAGGACCAGGGGGGGGGGGGGGTGGGAGGGGGGTGGGGGGGTGGGAGGTATGACATCATGGGAACCAGTCTTAAAAGCAGCCAGTGGGGGAAAACGACACAACCATTTTGAAGGTCCATTTTGATTCTGTAAACGTATGACTAAGAAATAAGTAAATAACTTCTAAAGAAACAGAAACCTTAAAGATGAATTGGGGAGTGGCTAATGTTGTAGCATCTATTCTAAATTCATGTTAATTTACTGTCAAATCTGTACTTCTTGGCTTCGGGGGCTTAACATTTAGTCATATCTCCTTTTAACCTTCTGACACAGCCACGCAACATCTATGTATGACTTAATTTCCGAAATTGAAAAGGAAGACCTTTTTAGATATACTGTGAGAAAAAAAGATTACACTCCACATATCTGTTCATAACATGATCCTTGTATAATCCACGGGTCTGCACTTGCCTTCTGAACAACTGCACAACAGGTGCAAATTAAAAGAAAACGGCTGCGCAGACAGGCCAGCAGAATCCGCTGACCTGGTTAGAATACCAATTGACGGGGGAAACAAAACCTTTTCAAGAGGTGTGACCACAAGGGTTTAGGCAAGTTCAGGCTGGGTAATGCCCTCAAACATGATAAAAGAAAGGAAAGTCAAAGAAAGTGAGACATTCAAACTCACTGTGTGGTCCAGATATACCTTGGCACAATTGATAATGTGCTTTTATCATAATTCCCCATTCCTCCTGACCCAACTCCCCCATCCCAGAGGTTTAACCATTTCTTAGCAACGTGCCGTCGACCCCCTTTCTCCCAACTTTCTAAGGGTGGCCTCGCAGGCAGCTATAACAAAAGACCAGGAGGCCTGGGAAGCTATCAACCCGCCCCAGCAAACCTGATCTCTGGACGCAGAGTGAATACAAGCAGGGCCAGGAGGAGTGAATGAAATTATCTAAGGCTGGACAGGTTTTAAAAGGCTTTTTTTCTTGAACCAAAATAGTCTTACGGGGCTTCTTTTTTGGTGTGCTACATGGCTTTCAGACTAACACGTGAACGCTGGCAACCCACTTTGACTTCAATATTCGGACATGGGAATGGATAGGATGGGTTCTGGGCGTAAACAGGGTTTGAAAGGAATAAGAAACAGTTTCAACTCGAAACATCAGGACAAGGCAGGCTTGCAATGGGGCAGTCTCGGGTCTCAAAGCATCTGCAGTGATCACATTAATCACACGCCCTGCAAACATTGTTTTCTGCACACTACACAATGTAATGAAATTAAGATAGAGAAGAACCCCGGATCCCCAATATGACTGCCCTGCCTGATTTTAAGTAGGACGGTTGCATTCCCCAGACAAATGTCACTGCAGGAGTTCACTCTCCACATAATCACAGCCAGTACCTTTGTACCCTCGCACAGCAAGGTTGCCCCCTACCACCAGGTTGGGGTTGAGTGCATCAATGGCACATGTAGGCGAGGGAGTAAAGAAGAAGAGGGAAGCTACGTACAGCAGATGTGATCGGGTAGAACGTCAGCTATCAGCACTGTATTCATCAATGCCGAGCTTGAAGAAGCAGAAATGACAGTGTGTAACATGTCAAGGCAAGCACGTAGTATTAACTCCAGAAAGCCTGCATTGTTTAAGTGACATCTCTGACAGACACTCACTAAACATACAAGGCTGCCGTTGGCATTGTGCGCCACAACAAAGTATTTCTAACCTACTAATGTCACCCGGGCCATTATTTTGTTCGACACCTCACCGCTAATCAATCTTTTGTGTTCGAGAAGGGACAAAGAAATTATAATGTTTACTTCTTGGCTACGTTTTTCTACAGATGACACTTTCTATTTTTCCCTTCTTAGTTTAAGTGTCACCCTCAACAAAGGCAATTATGGCTGACATCTTCTGACTGATGCTACCTGTTTGATTTTACCAGCTTTCTTTTCGCCAGTCATTCGAGGTAAATAAAGGAAACGTCTCTGCCTCAGATTTGATAGATAATTAAAATGACACTTGTAATTGCTTGAGTCTTGCTTAATATTAGGCTTAAAAACTCGCTAACATAACCCTTTCAGGGCTCTAGTATTAGTCTGTCAGTCACATGAGCACAGAGGGCAGTTGCAATATTGTATATTGATTATGATGACTGGAACGTTCCAGAATGACAGTTGGGTTGAGGAGAGACAGAGAGAGGGTACTATTTTTTTTCAATGCCTATGACAAAAAGAGGACATCCTATTAAAATCTCATAATCTTTCATAAAACACATAGATAAAGAAATGTGACCAATGTTTCTTCGGTGACAGTTCCCTTCAACACATCGAATGAAAACAATAAAAGTAATTTTGGCCTGAATAGAAGATTCAGACTCACTTCAACGGCCTCTGAAAGTATTGTCGTCCATCAAAAAGTGACGTGGTGAGTTTTGCTCTCAACCTCTTTAAGTTAACCTCACAAAACCTCTAAGAAAACTATGAAATCAGAGTGACAGACAGATACTTTGTTATGAATCACACAAACCTGTGATCGCATAAACATCCCTAAAACATGCAACACGGTGCCAGCGTGTGTCTCTATCTTACGTTCCAACACTCCTGCACAAAACCTTCTCAGGTTCCCAAACTGGGATGTGCTGTATTTACCCTTCATCAATAGCCACCCGGAAAAGTAGCACATAACCAGATACCAAAACACACAGCACCACACCAGAGGTGGTGCCCAGTGCCTGTGTTCCTGTCTGTGTCCTCTGGAGAGCGGACCGTCCACACAGCTCCCTACAGACGTGCTGGGGAAGGTGACACACACTAAGCCGGGCTGACTAGCTGTTGAGGCTTGGCTCCAGGTGATGTGATGCCTCCTGTTCTATCAGTGTTGATAATGAGCTAGGACATTCACCCTATTGGAGGATAACTGCCTGCTCTCTTCCCTGTCTCATGAATGTGAGCCATGCAGATCACCTGAATGGCTGGGAGGGAGAGGGGGAAGGTAAGGTAAAAAAAAAAAAAAAAAAGGCATTAAGGTGGAAAGGAGGTCATAGCCTTGTGGCTACCCCACTGGAAGGGGTCTAACAATGACCTTTTAACTCTCATAATTTCTTTTCACAATAGTTTAGGGCTCTGAGTAGGCAGTTCCCTGGATAATCAGGCTCTTAGGCTAGAAGCTGGGGTGTGTGGGAGGGCGGGAGGGTGGGAGGGAGGGAGGGCGGGAGGGTGGGAGGGAGGGAGGGAGGGAGGGAGGGCGGGAGGGTGGGAGGGAGGGAGGGAGGGAGGGAGGGAGGGAGGGAGGGAGGGCGGGAGGGAGGGAGGGAGGGCGGGAGGGCGGTATTAAAGATACCTTTAATTCTTCTGAATATTATATATACTGTGTTTCTGCTTACTTGCTAATTAGGACTACTGCCTGTTCTGCATGTGTCCACAAATCCAGTGGCTGTATTCCTACTTCAGTGTCTCAGATCTGGTCAGAGTGTAATAACATGGTGGTTCACAAGGGGCAGAACAAGCCATAACCAGTAAAAGGACGGTGGTAGAGGGCGAACAAAAGCCTGAAAAGAGAGGGGCAGCTTTGTAGAGTCCATGAATGGTGAAAATTCAGTGATGTGTAAACCAACCTGGGAGTGTGTGTGTGTGTGTGTGTGTGTGTGTGTGTGTGTGTGTGTGTGTGTGTGTGTGTGTGAGTGTGTGTGTGCGTGCGTCTGGGAGTGTGTGTGCCTGTGTCTGTGTGCGGGTGCGTGTGTATGTGAGTGAGTGATTCTGAGTGTGTCAGGAAGGGGGTGGTTATGTTCAATAATTTCTGCCATGAGGCACCCACAGTAGCCTGACTGTAATTGAATTAAACTCCCATTTATTTGCAGAGGCCTGAGCAACAGGCTGGAAAAAAGAAAGCTTCGAGGTTTGCTCAACTGCTCTGAGGGCCCACCTTTGCTTGGCTTGTACGGATCCACCATCTGTGTCTGCCCTTGCACATGTTCCTGCCCCCCCCCCCCCCCCCCCCCCAAACCATCCCCCACCCCCCCTACCCCCCAAAAAAAAGAAAAAAGCAAGGCACACAAAAGCTCCCTAGGCTGCCCTCAGGACTGGAGCAGAAAAGTGGGAGGGTGAATTCAGAGCAGGGAGGAACAAAAATAAATAAAAAATAAAAATAACAATCTCTTAAGATCACAGCTCAGGTGAGATTGAGTTCCAGGGTTCCTCTAGCTCAGGCATACGTCAAGCAAAGGAAAGGTTAAAATTAGAAAATTTAATTTATTTGATAATTTCCCAGAATAATTAGAGTTAATATGGGTTAATTAATATGCAAATCTCTCAGCAGATGTTCTGCATCGGGGCCTTGCACGAGAAAACAGCCTTTACTTTCTCCTGCGTGATTTTGGCTGTCAGTTATTGGCTATAATTACTGTAACTAACCAAATACACACAAAACCTTTTGGAGGATGAAACGGTTCCAGTCTGAGTCGTGGGCAAACTGGTACTTTTCTTGCATAAAGGGAGACCATTTCTAATTTTCTCTGACTATAAAGGCCTTTTTAGGCTTCTTACCCTTTCTCCAATGAATGCAGCAAGTACTTAAACTATTTGAAATGTGTGTGCTTTTGTGCATAAATGTGTACAAATGTAAATTGTATAGCAATCACACAAGTGAATAGAAAGGGAACACCACCTGCACATCAATGTCCTCTCTATTTGGACCGTTCACCTATTTCTTCTTCGATTTTGAAAGCCGATAATAAAAAAAAAAGGAGGAATTTAAATGGTGCTTTACAATGAAGAGTCAAGTTTCTCATCAAATATTAATGTTACTCCAAAAACTGTTCAGCTGGGAGCTGAGTCCTCCTCATGCGTACTACATTTATAGAGTCATAGAGGTAATATCCGTAAATACAAATGACATCACAACTTCCAAACCTACATCACTAACACTAATAAGCTACTCCCTAAACTTCTAAACACATTATATCTCTCTAATCAAGATAAAGCAAATCATTCTAATTCTGACTAGAATTAAAATAAAGTTACATTTAAAAATTCAATATGATATTCCCCCTAAGGCCAGATAAGAGTGCAATTCCATGAATGAAAGTTACAGGGAGAATGCATCTTAGAGTAGCTACAACTCTGAGCTTTAACCTTTTCACTTTTTCAAAAAATAACGTAGCATTTCTTGTTAAATGTAAGTTTTCTACTGTTTTCAGAATGCATGTTGAGTGCTCTGGAGGCCTGATCACTCAGGCAGAGATTGGCCATGTTCTTGATAGTAGCATTGTGTGGCCTGAAAGCTGAGACTCTTATCTGAGCCTGTCCTCTCTTTCTCTGGCCATGTCTCTGATAGAGCTCCCCCTCTCTCTCTTTCTCTCTGCTACAGCCTTCCTCCCCCTCTCTCTCTCTCTTTCTCTCTGCTACAGCCTTCCTCCCCCTCCCCCTCTCTCTCTCTCTTTCTCTCTGCTACAGCCTTCCTCCCCCTCTCTCTCTCTCTCTTTCTCTCTGCTACAGCCTTCCTCCCCCTCTCTCTCTTTCTCTCTGCTACAGCCTTCCTCCCCCTCTCTCTCTCTCTCTCTCTGCTACAGCCTTCCTCCCTTCGTCGCAAAGGGACACCATGGCTCACTGCCACAGGTCCACGCCCCACCCTCTTGCCTTCCCGCCCCCACCAGCCCTCTCCACAGAATGCTCTTTTACACACACACACACACACACACACACACACGCACGCACGCACACACACACACACACACACACACTCTAAAGACACAGCCAAATTCACACACTCACTTACATAAACAGAGACCAGAAACACGAACACACACACACACACACACACACACACACACACACACACACACACATATTCAGGTAAAGGAATCTGCTGACCGGGGCAGTGCAGGGCCTGTTGTTTGATGTGGGGTGTGGCAGGCGCCAAATTGATAGTCACAGCAGAGTGTTATCAGCTAGCTGTTTAATATGACCTGACTCTGTTGCTCTGCTGCTCTGCTGTGCTGTGAGGAAGCCCAGGCCCTCAGAGAGGAGAGGGAGTCAGCCCAGGCCCTCAGAGAGGAGAGGGAGTCAGCCCAGGCCCTCAGAGAGGAGAGGGAGTCAGCCCAGGCCCTCAGAGAGGAGAGGGAGTCAGCCCAGGCCCTCAGAGAGGAGAGGGAGTCAGCCCAGGCCCTCAGAGAGGAGAGGGAGTCAGCCCAGGCCCTCAGAGAGGGAGTCAGCCCAGGCCCTCAGAGAGGGAGTCAGCCCAGGCCCTCAGAGAGGGAGTCAGCCCCGGCCCTCAGAGAGGAGAGGGAGTCAGCCCAGGCCCTCAGAGAGGAGAGGGAGTCAGCCCAGGCCCTCAGAGAGGGAGTCAGCCCAGGCCCTCAGAGAGGAGAGGGAGTCAGCCCAGGCCCTCAGAGAGGGAGTCAGCCCCGGCCCTCAGAGAGGAGAGGGAGTCAGCCCCGGCCCTCAGAGAGGAGAGGGAGTCAGCCCAGGCCCTCAGAGAGGGAGTCAGTCCAGGCCCTCAGAGAGGAGAGGGAGTCAGTGGGTGTGTGGGTGTGGGTGTGGGTGTGGCTGTGGGTGTGTGGGTGTGGGTGTGGGTGTGGGTGGGTGGGCGTGAGGGTGTGGGTGTGTGTATGTGTGTGTGTGTGTGTCTGTGTGTCTGTGTGTATGTGTGTGCATGCATGTGTGCGTGCATGCCCGCGCGCGAGAGAGAGAGGGAGAGAGAGAGAGAGAGAGAGGGAGAGATTGCCACTCTGTTGTGTTTTTAAAACATGACTTCTATCACTTTTCTGCTCATCAGGGACGCACAAAGGGCGTCACTATAAGAGCATCATCTACACCTACCAAGGCCACAGAGCATGAAGGAGTGACTTGAAAAGATATCAGATATTTGCAATGGAAAGTGAACCATGACAATATGAAGAGTGACTACAAGACGAAAGTTTGAGGAAGAAGGTGTTATTTTAGCAAGTTTCCTTGGGCTTTAACAAGATGTGCTTTTTAACTAAACATAGTAACGATGTTCAATTGAAAAAAAACAGCAATGTTTTGTAGCTGAAGGGCCATATGCCCCATTTTAATAAAAAGGAATCCATAAAAATAAATTACTTGGACTAAGTATATGCAAATTCAAATGTAAGCAATCACTGCAAAATTAATTTTGCTAGAACTGATTAAAAGCTTTAATAAATCTATATACAGTATTGCTTCAATCTGATATAGTAAATTTATTACACTTCCTGTAAGATTAATTAGAATGCTACAATAACATATTGCACTGCCAGAACAGATTACTGTACGTTTTTGTTAATAACAGTTAAGCAGAACCTGAGTTGTAATTATGCACTGTAACAAAGTCATTTGATGGTGATTTCCTTTACTATGAGAAGACAAATGGGATAAATACAAAAGGAAACACAATGTATATGCCTGAACTAGCATTTTTGGTTCGTTACTACAGTAGCCTGGTAGTAACTCCAGTAAATCTTAATAGAAGTATGAAAATCTGAGTTGTGTTGTGCTCCCATAAATACTTGTCACCTTTCCTAGCTCGTGAAAACTATCAGGCAAACCCTGAGATAAGTAAAGACATAAACAACGGTTTGATGTGGTCAAGGTTGTTATGCATTCTTCTCCAAACTGCTGTAGCCCAGAGCAACATTTATCTCAGGAACAGTGGGCTTGCACCTGCAACCTAACACAAGCTGTCAGTTATTGTCCCTCTTCTGTGAAACAGAAGAATATGTATTCACATACTGCAGTTAAGAGGTTTTACAGGGTCCACTGCATACAACGGTTATGTCAACCTGAGCAAACCATTAGCATAACACTGAGGGAGGCCATCAAACATGCAAGCAGCAAGGTTTATTTATGACTCTTTCTTTCCGATTCTCACTTAAATACTTTTACTGGCGTCCAAAATGATGACCGTGTTTAATTTATTACCTTTATAGTATGAAATATTAGCTTTTTTCTGTGTATGAATGAAATTTATCTGAGGTATGAAATAGGGGCTCGCTGTCAAATATAGCATCTTGGAAGACTTCCAAGTGAGCAAGCGTAGTTGGGATTCATTGTAGGGGCAAATTTTCCACAATGAGGGAAAAATCGGTGTGAAGGCACATTTTCTGAATAGCATCTGTGCTCCAAGCTGTAGAGGAGACCGCTCACTGTCATAAAACTCTGCCAGTCACCAGCTGGGGGTCAGAGGGAGGATTTAAAAGGGTCAGATGGGAGGAGGGGTTGGGGGGTGGAGATCAGGGCCCTCAGATGGGATAAAGATCAGAGGGGGAACTATCCAGGTGAGGACCAGGGCCCCTGGTCTGGGCCAATCTGAACGCCTCATTCAGATGCTAATGAGTGTGTAAATCACATCTGTTCCCCCCTCTGTGCCTGGATCTTTGTCACCTGAATAGCATCCCCACCAGGTATCAAACGAGCTGCAGGAAATGGGCTCTTTTCATCCCTCAACCTCGGCTCTCCAATCAGCAAATGAGCGCCCCCTGACAACGGGGCCCAGCGCCCTACAGGGATACAGCCCCCAGAGACTTCCAGGCCTGACACTGTTACCACTTCCCAATTAGTCATCACGAGCATGGAGACGCTTCTAAAGAGGCCTCATCACCGCTGTAAACTCGGCCACTCATAGGATGCACAAACTGCTCATTTTTACTCTGCGACTCGGATAGATATCATACATGTGCTTGTGAGATGAGCTCCAGCAGTGGATAGGTGTTGTAAGATGTGGATGACAGACTTAACCTCTACACAGCTTTCTCAGTCTGACTAAATGAACATCATCACACATCGGGTCTCAGCCCATAAGTTATGCATGATGTGGGTGTAAGTAAACAGTATCAGAGCAGACTTTCTCTTACTATTTTCATGTTTCACCTGCCTTTTCACCGCCCTGAGGAGAGCAAAACCTACACTTTTAATTACATCACGGGAGGTATCCCCACGGTGAGAAAAGAGAGGGCTTCCAAGTCAATTCTAATTATGATTTCTGACTGGTCCACAGGACACATGGGGGACTCCTAGGGGTCTTTCTCATGCTAAATGCACCTTTATAAAGCATAATCTTCACCCAGGCCAGTTAAACAAAACGTACCCCCTCCATGTTTATTGTGTAACAGAGGGGTTTTGCATAACAAAGACTGTATATCCATTTAATCGGTTTCAGACCACAACTTCTTTATTCTGAGGGTGTTGCTTGTGTTATTTTACAGTAATAACACAATCTGCCCCAGTACTATTTTGTTAAATCGAAAATAGAACTATCAAGCCATGCTATAATGTTTTCCAACATAACCTGAGAGATACGTTGTCAATCAAATCATAATACCTGAACCAATGTGTGTACATGTTCAGTTCTTTGAATAATATTAACGATTTCAATGAGTGTTGCCAAAAAAAAACATTAGCTCTTGCCAGTCCATGTAGAAAATGAGTAAATGTCAGTATTAAAAACAGTTGTTTCCATACTAACAGCATAATCCCATTTTCTTGTCAATTATATGCATGGATGGGCATACACTATATGATATATATATGGGTGTCCCTTACATAATTGAGCAGTTTCTTTGGCATGATGTGGAAAGGGACCTGAGAATGTTGCACACTAGAGTTTCGTAAGTAAAAAGGAAATTTTTGATCTAAGGCTTTTTTTTTTCTTCCCTCTACCCTTGGGTTCAGCCTCCCTGTGTTTCCGTCAATGCGTTCTTTTTTTTGATCAGGAGCATGAAAGAGTGAGCATGTGTGAATGCTTAGGTACCTGGGGTATGGAAAGGTGCTAATTAGCACAGCGGGATAATTGATGTGTAGATTACACCGTGAACAAATGCTTCGACTTGTTTGTTCTTCTCACTTTTACCCTGCTCCCCCCACCCCCCCTTTACCTCAGCCTTAATGAACAATTTACCTGCCTTGTTAAGACAATGGTAAAGCCTACCAGAGAAGTAACACAAAGGGGGGGTTGTGGTTGTGCTGCAGTTCAGTTCCCAAAAGGTGTAAACAGCGTATTCTAACTGGTTCTGTCAACCCCCTCTCCCTCATGTAGCTCCAGCCCAGGGAGGAGCTGCTCAAACGCTGAGAAAAGGCCCCGTAAAAGAGCAAGACAGGCACAAAGAAACTCCAAAAGGAAACAATTTCTAAATGAATGAGCATTCCAATAGGCCTCTATTGTTATGCTCCTATAATGCTATTTCCTTAATCTTTTGTCTTTGGGATAACTATTATTAGCTAGGCACTCACAGCTGCGAATGCGTTCAATAGGGCTTTAATTTGTTCATTAACAACTGAATATCTGCAAACACATTTGCAGGAGGCTTGATATTGCTAATAAACTAATAATGACTGTTTCTCTAATTGGGAAATGTAATGAGAGTGAAATAAAAAAAGGTGCCTGAGGTTTGGACCGGCTTCCATTGCTCCGGTAGCGAGGAGAGGCCATTAGCAGGACAGATGTGGAGGCAAAAGGTGAACAGTTGAAACGTCGCCTCTGCGCTCGCATTGCCGAACCCCGTAATCCGTCTCCTACTAGTTTACAAGTTAAACACATTATTGTGCTTATGGGGTCTCATTTTGAGACCGCGGTGCAGGCTTTTCACACAGAGGACTCACACACGCAGGGCTCTGTCACTGCCTGCGAGCTATCACCATTTCTCTAAGACAGACGATTAGGAGTAAGGAGGGTAGCTAAGCCAGGCAAAGTCTTAAGCTCATTGTTTCTTGATACTTCCTCAAAGTTCCTTGGAAGCCTCGTCCCTCTGACTTAAGGAACCCCCAGTGACTTAGCATGTATCAAATTTTCATCTAGACCGGAAGTCATATTAATTCTACTCTCCCTGTTAGGGCTCTCTTAGGCAAAATGATTTGCACAATGTCGGAAATGTGCTGTGGGAGAAGACTTTCAGTTATTAACTCTATACCTGCCAGCAGGCTGCTTTTTAAATACACATCTAACACATGTATTTAACTAAAGGATAATTAACAAAAAAGTATGACAATTTCCTGAACGTGCACAATATAATCTACTTACAAATGCTACAATATTTGTTTTTGTTGAGGTGCCTCAGCTTCCCTTCGGCAGAGTGATAAGGGGATAAATCACAAAAGCCCTTTTTTTAAATTAACCCTGAACTGCTGTTGCTCTGACAAATGACTGTGTCATTGAAAATCTAGAGAAGCATGTTTGGACTTTGCAATATTGGGAGTCAGACAAACTGGCAGTTTCCGTCGCCAACCTGATAATTCTCCCAACATCCCTCACCCACCCTGGCCTTTTGTTTTTCCTCCCTGCCTTTTTCCTGTCGCCATCTCGGTATTTAATCTAACACCGGCAGGCGGCAAGAAGGGTTTACTTTTCCCCTCAAAGACAGTGTGCACAAGCAGGCAAGAGGAAGAGTGGCGCACTTGCTGGGGACAGGGGAGTTAGCAGGCACAGGAAACCTGGACTGAGCGTTACTTTTAACAAAAGCCTTTCATCTTCCCTGCTTTCCTCAAGACAGTGCACTTCCAACAGTTGGCTCCTTTTAAGTACATACCTGATAAGGATTTTTTTTTTTCCTTTTTCGAGAGCACAGAAAGGAAAAGTATCCCCCTTGTACATGCTAAAGCTCTCATCGCTTTGAACACAAGATACAGTCCTTTTATCCCCCGAACGTTTCCTATGGCTATTAACTCATTCTAAACAGGTAATTACAGCTGGAAAACAGAGGGGTGGCAGATCAGAGTTTTGTCCAGAGGCCCACTCCACCTTTGCAATCATACGGCGTCTTAGTGCGTGAGTTAACAGGACAGAGGTAATTCAGGCTGCAGGTTCCATTTGCGGATAACTGCGTCTAATCCATTTAAGTCAGGAGTCTTTGTGTTAGAGATGTGTGTGGGGAGAGAGCACCCATGGGTACATCTGATGGAAGACCCATAAATCACACAGAGAAGTTTAAAAAGTGGAGCTCCCATGGAGCGCGGCGGGCAGAGGGAACGCCCCTCTGCGAGGCTCCAGACAGAGCTGAACACAGGGGCTATCATCACTGGGTTAAAACATCAGTGAGCCCTGAGCGGTGGGAGTGTACACCACCATCCCTCTTTCCCCTTCCTGAACCCTGACCCCCACTCTCGACTCAAACGCAGGAGACGTTAACCCAAATAATAGCGAGGTGAATCATGATCCTGTCAACTATCTCATGATCTCTGCATTTTATTTTTTTTACTTCTTCGCCGGGCGTTGTTGTTTGTTGTTTCAGTAAACAAAGGGCTGACGGAGACATTCTGTGTTGTTTCTGTGACGCGACAGGCCAGAGACTCCCACATGGGTGATCTAACAGGAAGTGCAGGCTGACAAGCTCCTAAACATTCCTTTAGATTCTACTATATATATATATATATATATATGTGTGATTTCTGTATGTGTATATAGCATGGGTAGTTTTAGTGTATAGTATACTATAGTATAGTGTATAGTTTTGTATGTGTGTTTTGTATGTGTGTATAGTATGTGTGATTTCTGTATGTGTATATAGCATGGGTAGAGTTTTAGTGTATAGTATACTATAGTATAGTGTATAGTTTTGTATGTGTATATAGCATGGGTAGAGTTTTAGTGTATAGTATACTATAGTATAGTGTATAGTTTTGTATGTGTATATAGCATGGGTAGTTTTAGTGTATAGTATAGTATAGTATAGTGTATAGTTTTGTATGTGTGTTTTGTATGTGTGATTTTTCTAACATAAAAAGCTTTAAATCCACTGTAATGGACAGCTAATGGCTCCACAGGGCTTGCAAGGGCATAGATAAAGCTCTCTGTTGACTCTCCTGACAGCAAGGTATGTGGTTCAACCATTTTGTATGGTTGCTTTACAGCTTTCGCTGCTGCCGCGTACGCATGTTTGTTTCTTTTTGAGTCCTTATCTGTTTTGGACGGTGTGAGGTGTTACAGAACCGAATGGCTACCAGTTCCCCTTTTAAGTGTGTTCACAGGGTGACAGCCACCCAGCCGATATACTGCAGAGAGGAACTAATCATGCTTTAACACCTTGAACTGTTCAAGTTGCTCTCGGAGTGTGGCCACCACATCTCCCCTGCCCTGTTCGCTCGCTGTCAGTGCTACAAATTGGCTTCAAACTTGAATCCAAGGTGCCAAAGAACCATTAGACAGACAAAGGCTTGAATTCCACCCAGGGCCTAATGTGTCAAAATCCTTACCCTGTGTTACAGAGGAATAAACCTCTTCATTAGAGCTTGTTATAGACTCTGATGTACATTTGCTTTGCCAATACTGGTTCGCTAGACTCAGCAGACACTCAGCCACTGCAGTGTTTGTCTTACTCTTGTTTGAACAAAGCATACGTACGTACACGCCACGATGTGGAACGACACCTGAAAACCCGGTCCAGAAATGTCCACGGCATTGATGCCCAAGAACATCTCCATGCGAAAGGAAGCTTTTGTAAACTTTAATGCTCAATGAGTTAAAAATAAACAGAAAAATAAAGGGGTTAGAGACAAATAGACACCTGCACTATTGAGTAAACAGGCTAGCTGAAGGAAAGCTGTCTCCAATTAGACAAAGTAGTAATCTTGTTCTGACAGAGGGGATTATATTTTGTCCTGGTGTGACTGGGGAACCGATTTCATTTCCTGTATAAAGCCCTCAGAGTTACCTGACTCAGCTGCTTGTAGGAATCAAATTCAGTCAGAGATAACAGCTAATCATTTGTCACCCTGAGAAGCAATTCCCTGCAATCGCGGAGGAGAGAGCGCCACTTTATTCTGCCGCTCTGTCAGATGGCAAGAAATTGCATTCCATCGTGCCTAACCTCTGCTCTCCAGAGCACTGGTAACAACAGTTGACTTCATCAGAAAGCCCCCATGGCCAACCCCAGCATCGATTCAGGCGGGGCCCACCCCTGTCCCCGATGTTTCCCCACCCACTCCTCACCCCCTGACAATACAGCCCAGAGGAAATGCACGCAGACGCCATGCAGCTGTTCCCTCCCAGAATTCCTTGAGGTGTTACACATTTTACCATCTTAATCGACTGATCACCGTTGTCGCAGACAAGTACAAAACCCTCTACAAAAAGAATGGCCGTAATAACTGTTTGTTGGGAGTACTTACTGCAGAGAAACTCTCAGGCTTGCCTTTCATACAATCCAAACTTCATTCTCAGTAAATATCATTTAAGGTTCGTGAGAGGAGAAAAAAACCGACCTCATTCCCAGTTCATAAGGTTTATAATTTGTGTTAGTGAACTGGCTCCGGGAATGTAGCCATACTGCATTGGCCATACTTAATTGCGTTATGCATGGCATGAAGATGTTCATAGCAGAAGGGAGAAAAAAAACAATATTGCCAGTGTGCAAAAGTACCTCTAACTACGAGCAAATTTGGTGATTTATTTGAAAGGGACTATTCTATTAGATTAGCAATGGTATATTAGTGACAATTTGGAGAGAAAAAATAAAGTCTAACCTTAAAAATATCAGTGTAAAGGCAGCATCTCAGAATCTGTGCTTTGTTGATTGCGTAAATGCTAAGTATGTGTGTTGCAGATAAGGCCCTAGCACAGATACAGTGTAGGCCTGGTGTGCACGTGTGTGTGCGTGTGTGTGTGTGTGTGTGTGTGTGTGTCTGTGAGTACAGGAGACAGAGGGAAGGTCAGAGGTGTGAAAATGTCTTATCTTTGTTTCTGAAAAAGAGATTGAGTCAGCCGTTCAGTTGTTTTTAAGACTAACACATGGTAACACAACCAGGAACTTGCAAACCTGACAGTTTACATGGCCTTACCGTTTTAAACATATAGGGTGCAAACGCCCTTTGTGTATCATATGTATGTACAGTGTGTGTGTGTGTGTGTGTGTGTGTGTGTGTGTGTGTGTGTGTGTGTGGGTGTGTGTGTGTGTGTGTGTGTGTTTCTGTGTGTGTGTGTGTGTGTGTGTGTGTGGGTGTGTGTGTGTGTGTGTGTGTGTGTGTGTGTGTGTGTGTGTGTGTGTGTGTGTGTGTGTCTGTGTGTGTGTGTGCGTGAGTAAGTGCAAGCTGTAAAATATCTATGCAAACCAAAAATATTCTGGAAGTAGATGTGTTATCTGAAACCACTTAAATGTAAATGATTACTAAAGCCTTTTCTTTGCAGAGGATTTGCTGAAACTGAATAGGACCACCGTTTAATATTTAGAGAGGGTTTCCTCAAAAGCTGAGTATTTTAATATTTCCAAATATTTCTATCAATTAATTGACATACTGTAGTTATTGTGATGGGAGGAAAGAAAATGTCTACACCTCTGAAATTTAAGTAGGCTGCACAGACACAAATTCCCAAGGAGAAGTCAGATTTTCTCAGGTTTAACTAAATAATGTATGCATACTTTCACTTCGGCATGATGAAGCCATTTTAGCCTTTACAACCCACAAGTACTTAGGAGAGAGAAAGGCTTGCTTCCTGCATGGCTGAATAATTCAAATATCCAGGTGGAGAAGCTCAGAATACTTCTGCTCTCACAAAAGAATATGGAAGAGATTTCAATTGGCTAATACCTTAGAGAGTGTCCTCAATAAAATGAGTACAGCATATATCTCCTCAAACAGATATTACGAAATAAATGCAAAGAAGAGTTTCTTCATAGTTTGAGTGGAAAGATAGAAATGGATAGATAATATGATACAAATCTACTGCATGTAAAATAATGATTGTCGAGGAGGGAATACAACATCTTATGCTTGAAAATATATCACAATAATTAAGAGGTAAACAGGGGAACCAAACATGGTGAAACCGTAGGTGTTGTAATGAGAGAAGGTCACATTTGGTTACCTCCAAAGTCGGCAAGCGTCAGAACCCAGTCAGTTCAGACGAGGGGTAAAAATGGCATTCTGAGTCAACACCATGCTGGCTTCATGTCAGGTTTCAATATGTGCCACGGGGGAATTCGCCTTCTCTCTCACAAATCTGTGATGACACGCTCAGGATAACTCACTGCCTAGATGTTTTTGAGTTCAGGTTGCCCTTGGAGAAAAAAAAATGCTTAAAAATATATTTGTCCGAAAGATTCTTTTTTTAGAGGTATTGTAGATATCAAACAAGAATGTGTCTGGCAGTTTGAGGTGGTAAATTGTCTGGGAATGGACACCTAGTTTGTTTTTGCCGTGAACAGATTTGGGCCTCCAGGACTGAAGGGGTTTCTGAGACATAAAGTGACATCTATATATTAAATAAAGGACACACCGGTAGCCGTCAGAATCTCAAGACAGCTCAATGTTAGGGCCTGCCTGTGCTTGCCAATGCCAACAAGGAGCTTAATACTGTAAATAGAAGTGAACTCAATAGTGAGTGAACTCATATACTGTAGGTTTACACATTACACAATAATAAATGCAAAACTGAAATGTAGTTAGTAGATTGAAACGATACAAAAAAAAGACAAGAGAGAGAGAGAGAGAGAGAGAGAGATACAGTGAAAGAAGGAAGGGGGAAAAAAAGAAACAAAAGTGCCATGAACTGGAGGGAGGAGGGTACGTCTGAACTGGAGGGAGGAGGGTACGTCTGAACTGGAGGGAGGAGGGTACGTCTGAACTGGAGGGAGGAGGGTAAGTCTGAACTGGAGGGAGGAGGGTAAGTCTGTTTACCCTCTACCTCATACAGTACTCAACACCCGCCGTTCAATATTTACTGCCCTTGGTGGCCAAACAAAGAGAAGTATGTTGTCAGAAAGTAATAAAAATCAATAAAGCAGGAACCCCCCACCTGGCCAAAGGCCCTAGTGTTAAGTTTTATACATGTTGTAAGAGCGCGGATCACTTTCCACAGGCCCTTCCTACGCCCGTGCAGAGCAGGGCCTGTGGCCACCCGGGAGAGCTCCGGAGCAACGCGGTTCATCCCACGGAGTTGTCCGGATGCCAGCTCCATTGCATCAGTGTCAGTACCGGAGCGTACCCTGAAGCGCAACTGGACACCCCCAACCCCCCCTTTCGACAAACTCGACCCCAACCCCAACCAGTCGCCACCTACTCAGCCTGGCAGGCCCACCAAACATCCTTGGAAAGCGTTAAAAAACTTCACTGGTCCCTGGAGATGCGCCTTTGCGTGGCTGTGCTGTGGAGGTTGCCCTGTTTTACAGGCCCTTGCTAATTCAAGTGTCAGTTCCACACCCCCCCCATGGTGGGCTCTCTCCATGCAGGCCTACTCCTATTCCTGTTCAGGAAACAGGCCGCTCTGGCAACATGTGGCCACACAACATAAAAACTGATGTGTTCCAACTGCGGTTCGACTCTGAGAGCCAAACAGTGAAAGACTACATTCAGTGTGTGTGTGTGTGACACACTATCAGTGAAACATGAATCATATCAGAGAAACGTTAAAGTTACATCCCACACCTAAGGGCAGGTGACCATTTGTACGCTTGACACTGTATATTGTATTTCCCGGCGCTCCGCTCAACTGGGCATTGTAAGAGGGAGATACAGACTAATACATTGTGGGGGTGAGGTCAGCACTACTGGGTTGGAGGCTTGCAGTTCATTCCTAGCATGCAATCTGTATTAGACAGTCTTAGAGGATGGGTTTAGTGGGCTGTTATTTCACAGGCTTTGGCAGTGGGTAATCCACATTTGCCGAGTGACATTCCTGGGATATGTTGGGCACGCAGACCTCATCATGGAGTGGATACTAGGGTCAAGATTCTAGCACAACCTCAATTCAATGGGTCTCCCGCGCTGAGGACATTACTGTGCGGTGCAGGTGGGTGTTGTGCTGAAGCCTCTTCACAATGCTCTCTTGTTTGTCTGTGAGCTGCATATGATCCACACACTGGAAATGCTGCTGGCGTTTTGTACTCTTAACCATGTGCTGCCAAGTGTTTAATTATTATTATTTTTTGACATTTTGTTAGGAGCTAATTCAGTTTAACTATCTTTAATTTTACCTAAACTATGGGAAACAACACAAATCTCTTCTATGACATTACAGGGGATTAACAACCACGCTGACAAATAATAAAAAATAATAAAAAAATAAACCCACAACAAATCTGCAGTTTCTTGTTTGAATAGAAACAGAGAAAAAAACAACACATTTGTATTAAAGCACCTTGGCTGAAATATATTTCCTCCAAGTGTTTTACATCCCATTCAAATCTGCATTCATTAAGCCTTTCCTTGGCTTTTATCAGCTGCAGTCGGAGAGAAAAAAGGGATTCAAGCATGATGTCTAATTACAGTCCCAAAAGGAGTGCCCCCCCCCCCCCCCCCCCCGACCAACCCCCCCCTCACAGGGAGGCAGAAACGTTGAGGACAAGGGCAGACATTTTTGAAATAAACATGACCCTTATGAATTCTCCCAAGGAAAGGAGTGACTATTTGCTATTGGCTTGCGAGGGCCTCAGAGAGAAAGGCTCTTGACGATGACACCTCCCCTAACAAAAGGACAAGGGGCTTTATCAGACAGAGGTTGCCTCTGATAGCACTCAAGCTACGGAAGTGCCACTCACCGACACTTAAATCTGCACCACTCCATACCCTAAGAATAGCATAAAGTTCACTGGTAAATGAGAAATTATAACAGTAGTGTAGGCCCTCGCTTTTGTAGGCCAGGGGGGAGGAAACAGGGGCATGGTGGTGTCAGAAAGGGAACAGATCTTGTAAAGCACTATTTGAAATCTTCTGATAAAGGATTATGACACAGATAATAAATATACTCAACCTTATAAATATTTTAGTTTGGCTACTCCCTCGGCTTAATGTGCAGTACTGGCTCTAATTAAGCATGTATCTGATAGATGCCACTACATAATGATGTGCTGGTGTCTAGGGGCCTGGCCAGGAACGAAAGTATCAACTGAAAGCATGCTTTGTAATAATGATAGCAATGGTAATGATGATACTACTACTTCAATTAAAACTATTTACTACTGCTTCTACCAACACTGCTAACAGTACTGCCGCAAACCTGATTTTAAGTATTGCACAAGGTTTTGTGTATGCAAAAAGAGTTCCATAGTATTGCATAGTAATCTCACAAGCACACACAGTGACACACACACACACAGTGGCGCGCGCGCACACACACACACACACACACACACACACACACACACACACACACACACACACACACACACACACACACACACACACACACACTCAGTGATGCCGTGGAATTGATTTACATGGCTCGGTTTCACTCCCTCTCTCCCCGATTAGGTAGAACTACCTTTTCAGCAGTTAATGCACGTTAAGGGACAGTGTTATTTCAGTCCACCTATTTGTAAATTTCCTGCTAAATTTTGCAGTAGTGAAACTCGGCTGTGTTCTGCTGATGAGGTCAAATTGGCCTCCAAGAGTTGCTTTGCGAAGCCTTATTTTAGCTCGGACACCCTGGCGGTAACAACGATACTCGCTGGTCTCAGTTCCAACCTGGGTCAGTGTTCTGACACCCTCGCACCGAAAAGGAAGTGTCATACGAGCAGTAAAATGTCTCGGGTGAGTGAGTGTGAAGTCCTCTACTACTCAGTCACTCTAATATCAGGGCCAACAGCTCATGGACCAAAATAAGCTTCTGTTTTTATAGTACATTTCTAGAATGTATGGGTCTTAATGCCGTTGGTGACAGCCCATAAAAAGACCCAACAATCACAATAAAGAAAGGAAACCTAGCATAGTTCCTTCACAGGATCCTGAGACAATTTATAGTCCAAAATACACACAAAAATCTCAAATCCCTCTCTGCTCTGGGGAAAATTCATATTTGGACCAAACTACTTGATTCTTCTGAGCTTCCCCTAATTTAAGGGTCGACTGGGTTAGCAGCACAACACTGAGAATGGCTTTTCAATGCCCTGAATTCAAAACGCTACCTATTGTCCCCTGAACTTCTGTTCCCAACTCTGCATCGGCTCTGCACTGTTTCAGTGGGCGCTGAGGAGAAGCGATGGCTGACTACACCAGCAATCCTCATCACACAGCCATTCGTACATTTGATTCATGTGCTAACCAGCTGATCGATGCAGATTAATAAATGTAATTGTCATTTTGGCAGCGCTCCACGCCGCGGGCCACCTTGTAAAAGCTAAGTGTATAGACTCGGTGGACGGAGAGGGGGAGGACGCCCTCTTCTCAGGTATGCAGGCCTTATTGAATTACCACACCGCTGCATTGCATTCCTCCCTGTGTAGCATTGACCTGGCCTGTGTCTGACAGGCTTCCCTTCTCTTATTACTCTGCAAACATGGTTGCCAAGTGCCCATGAAACACGCCTAATGAGAGCGTTATTGTATTTACCTTAGATAAGGTGAGCTGCATGGGTCGATGGAGGCCAGATAACACTTTGTTTAAAGAGCAAATGCATACGTGGGTCTTTTGGCATGTGAGGCACCGGCTCCTGCTCACAGCATTTCAGCTTATAGAAATATAATATCATACGTGAACATCACTGAATCAGTGAATATCATGAAGAGAACAATTTTCCAAAAGTGTTTTTTTTTTTTTTTTCATCTATGCGATAAATCAGTGATAAACACAGCAACAATTAAAACAAGGGTCATTTAGCAGTTCTTTAAAGCCTATTTGTTCATGCATGGTGAGTACACCTCATATTGCCTCTCCGGTAAAGTAATTGCTAACTGATATTTTCTATGAGGGGGTGTGGGGCCCTAGTACATCTGTAGGAAGTGACCCAGTAAGCTCCCACTAAGGAAAAGGTCAGAGATGAGTCCTTTATTTTATCATCCCTGCTGCATCAGTCTCTGGAGCTCTTCAGATTTAAAGCATCTCTCTATCACCCTGGATCCTCAAATGTATCACCTATTGACCAAGGTTCAGGAGAAGGTCATAAATACAGGGATAGAGCCTGACATCTGGACACTCTTGCAGCTCAATAATATGAATAGGACACAGCATAGACAGGGAACAAAGCTGAAATGTACGCTCACGGAAAAAGGTATCCTCGCCTGTCAATTTTATGTATTTACACTTCCTGATTCAACTATTTTGTCCCCCGGTGGCACCTATAGTGTGCCAGATGTGTGCCTCCTGCATGTGACCTGAGACGGGCCTGGAGCAGTAGCTGGAGAATTCCTCGCTCACATTCTACACCGTCGACCGCGGCAGCTTTTTGAGGTGAGAGAAACTGACAGCACTGACTCTCCAGGGCAGAAGTTTCCAGTCAAGTGGATCAGCGGACTGAAAATCGCTTATGAATAGTCATTAGGCCTTCATTACAAACCCCTCACAACCCAGTTCTTCCTGTGCAACCAAATGCCTTTTGTCATCTTCACAAGGTGCATCATTTAATTGCCAATTGATTTTTTTTCCTTCCTATATGACAACATGTCACAAAGCTAAAATGCAGCCCCACCTCCCTTAGGGGTAAGGCAGTCTTAACTATTGGTACCCTGAATTGCTGTGAATATTCTCTGAAGGAAGACGATCCTTCACAAAAAAAGAGCTTAAGAGCCTTGCGCAATATTTATAATTAATGTTTGGCACTCAGTGCAAGGGATAGCGCTTGTTTATGCTGTTTTGTGACCCGTTTTCTTGTTTCAATCTATTTTAAAGGTATTTATTCAAAAGCACTGTATGCTACATCCATGTTGTAGAGGCGGGTTTTAAGACAACATTGGGTTTTTAAGACGGTGACATGTCCTTCAGAGAGGGATATACAGAGCCAGTGTCAATGACATTAACAGATGTGGCATACCTATTTATCTCACAGGAAATGTAGGACAATTGTCCTGATAGCCATAGAGTGAAGCTATCAAAAGATGTCCAGGCAACATTTTGGTGACAGTTGAACAGGCAGCCTTTCCGATTTCTCTTTTAGACATCGCCTGTTTCTGTCTTCCTGTCTCATACCCCTCATGTTTGAGCTGAGCTACCACTGAGCATGCAAGAAAAAAAAATTCCAAGGGCATGTCACTATCCTTGCTCATCTTGTGTGGGGGTAAAGCTATTTGTTATTGCAATACTAAACATTCCCTACATCTGTCTGTTATTCTGTACTATAGAAATGGACTGTGTTCCTCATTGTAATGGCGTATCCAAATCAACGAGGTTATCAGTCAGGTGCACTTCGCCTGGGTCTGTCTCCTGGGTGGATGAGTATTGTGTCAGCCGGCAAAACATTATACAGCCCGTATTTACAGAACAATTTCATCTGCCTGAGCGGATTGAGTCTGGGCTCGTCTCCCCTTCAAATGTGGTAAATCAGCACAGTTCTCCTTTGACACAAAATGCAGCATGATTATGGAGTTGGTACAGCCTTAATAAGCTGAATAATGAGGGAATTTCAGAAATGCACAAGCGCCATTATACCCCAACAATAAGAGCCAGAAGTGAGTAAACCAGTGCAGGGCAGAAGGTAGGCGTTTGGGATATAATGAGGCTAGTGTTGAAGTAATGTACTCTCTATTGTACACCCGTGTAAATGCCCATTTCTTCACATACACAGCGACGGCATTAAGCCAGTCTGAGATTTTTCGAAGAATGGCACAGTGGTGTTCCTCTTTTTTTTTTTTTTTTTTCTCTCTCTCCTCTTTTACCCTCTTTCTCTCTTTTTCTCTCTCCCTCTTTCTCTTGTTTTCTTGGTGACAGGCGATGACAGGAACTGGCACCGGTCTTGCTTCTTGAAAGCAAACATTATAGCATAAGATAAGCTGCAGGTGTACCAGCCTCGTAAACACCAGCTAATTACATATTTTACCAGCGAATGACAATTAAGGTCAGTGAAATAATTGCAGGTTTTTTTTTTAAAATCCTGTTCTAACTGGGAATGGCAGAGAGCACACGGAGCTCTGGTGGTTGGCCTTGTCTTACACAATGTGTTGGTTGCCCTGCTCTACCTCAAAACCCTTTATGATATTACTGAAAATAGTAAACAGTTTGAATGGCCAAAATTGACATTATTATCATCAATTATATTGACATTTGGCTAGACAATGTTTGTCTTTCAATTTGAAATATGTTTACGTATGGTGGTAAATTGTCAGGTACCTCACAAATCACTGAGTCTTTGGCTAGCACAGTCATTTCTCATTGGCAAATGGTAGAGGAGTGCATTTCAGTGAAAACAATCTCTCCTATACTGTCAAAGGGGGGGCACTCTGTGAATAGGCACATGCATCAAAAGAACTGCCAAATAATTGTCTGTTTTTATTAATAAGTCCCAAATATTGCTGTTGGACAAGGCCAGCAGAAGTGCCTTAGTATGCACTTTGTTCGTCAAACGTGTCTGTTATTGCAACACAACGCAGGTGCAGAATTTAACAACCCATTCTTGGTGGGTTGTCTTTCCCGAGTCATAAGGAGCCCCATAAACTGTTCTTGTCTACCAGGCCTCTCTGAGACCTGAATCTATTGAGAGAGACATCTAGTCGTGCCTGAATTTCTCTTTTGTCTTTTTGGCTTGGGCCTAGGCCATCCAGGTGGATCTCATTTAAGACCGTAGTTCCACAATTCCCTTAAAGCGCTGGGAGATAACACACTCTTATACATGCATTCCCTGCTCCGTGAGCCTGAAACGGATAACCAGCCTCCCATCTTGGGCTGAATGCAGATGCCTGTGACATGAGCAAAAGGAGCATTATAGGATCCCGATAGCACAGACGAAAATTATAAGTTTAAAAGCGAGGCTCAATTCAATGCACTTTGTTTAAGTATCTCTTTCCATTTGTTGATGCTAATCTTTGCAGTACTTTTTACAAGCTGTTAATATTGATTGCTGCAGAGGATGGGAGGAGGTTCAATCACAATAACAGCATTCATTATAGAGCAACAAAGACCATGCAGCATGTGCACCTCTCATACAGCCGTGTATTGAGAATATTATCAAATTGATACTGACTCAAATTGATTTAGATAATGAAGGCCTGCACCTTGAAATATAATGGCCACTTATTCTAATTACCATCACAATTATCAAGGTCACCATACAAAACAATGTTTGCCATTTGACCAGCCTGACACACATTCCCAGTGTCAACGGTGTTATCTCTGCAGCGTATCTTTATGTATATATACAGACATACTTGAGACAATATGTTAGTTTGATAAAATACATTATTATATTGTCCAGTTATTTAACTGGTCAATGATTTTATTTAGCTAGACTTGTTAAAATGGAAATTATTTAACTGTGAGAGAAGACAGAGTACTCTACTCATGAACATTTTATTTTTGTATTTTTTTTTTAAATGTCCTTCACTCTGTTTCCTTCACACAGCCCCTGATGCATGTCAACATGCCAGATAAATTGGGTTGACAATTCAACGCAAGTGAACTGTCACTCAGAGCACTTCAGCTTGTCCAAAGCAGATATCCAAAGCGGTTTGTATCAAATAAATTCAAATAAATTGTTCACACGCTTGAAAAACACACTTGCCCAGCTTCAGAGAAGAGAACACAAGCGGTCAGCTGACATATCTTTTATGACCCGCTCTCAGACGGCAGTTGAAGGCCTCTCCATACAGAATGAAACATACACCAGTTTTATTAATAAATGAGTTTTGGAGAGAAGAAAGCAGCTTGTTAGGAAAGCCACAGCGTTGAGCTGATAGTTTCCCCAGCACTGGAGGACGCCCACTATCGCTTTTAAGGATCAGTTGACCATCAAACAATGTTGGAGTGGGTTTCCTTTCACACAGTTAGGCCTGTAATAAACGTTTGGCCTTTGTTTCAAATACGCTCGGCAGAAGGATGACCTCAGCTTAAAAACAATAAAGGCCCTGTTTAATGCACTCTCCAGAGGGCAGTTGCGTTAACTTTGTTTCAGTTTAATATAATTTCTGAGGGGGAAAAATGTCTGGGTTTATAAACTATTTCTGCTTTATCACAAAGTATGTCAAATCTGACCTTTGCACATACTGCACCACCCTGAGAATGAACTGGGGACTTTTTAAGGCTGCAGAGACAACATTGAACTTCATTACTTGAGGCCTTCTCACATTGGGACAAGATGTGTAGTAGGTCTTGGCTGTCGACGTTAAGTTGTCAAACACGCCGGATCTAGAGTGCGTGTGTGAGTGTGTGTGTGTGTGTGTGTGTGTGTATGTCAGAGAGAGAGAGAGAGAGAGAGAAAGAGAGAAAAAGAGAGAGAGAGAGAGAGAGCGTGACTGTGCATTTGTGTGTGGTAGTTGTGGCTGTGGTGAAGGGGGCACCCTGAACAGCTAAGAGGATCAAATATCTAAGCACAACAAAGGCTGTGTCACAGGGGCGTTGAAGTCACAAGCCTCCCTCCCTCCTTCAACAACAGATCCCCCAAACCTCCAGCCCCGTTACCAGGACAGCACAGCCACAAAGAGACCCCAGATATTACAAAGAACAAAACAGCGGACAGATGTAGGTATTGTTATGCAGAGTGTCTTCCTCTTCCCCAGGCAACCCATTTCCACTAAATGTCACAGCAAAGAAATCTGATGTACAATCTATCGCAAAAAAAAATAACAACCAAAAGTTTGACTTGATTTGGCCTTTTTGAAGGTTAAGTGTCTAAAAATCATAGATCAAGCTGGCTGTGTTTCCCTGCTCACAACCTGCTGTTTTTGGACATTGGGTAAGCTGATAGAGAGGTCATCCTGAGTTTTGCCATGACAATATTGCTAGGTTGGCCCTCGTCTTCATGGTCCTCTGGTAGGATCTGACCCGTGTCTGAAGTGGCCCTCGATGAAGCTGTGTATTATTACAGCTGGGAGCCCAGCGAGAGTCTGGGATGGGATGAGTCTGATTGATTAAGACCATATGGGCGTCCGCTCATTGCTGAGACGACACAAATAGAAACACACTTGTCTACATTCCTGCATAACATACTGTCCTCCTGTAGTCAGAGGTGGACAAACATTGACTTCCCTATCATCCCTACGACCTTTATTTCATATCTTACATATTACAGTCAGTCTCAGGGCTGAGATAGTGCCTTGTGATAGTAAAAAATAAAAAAAATGTTTAAGGTTAAACCTGACCATTGTGGTCAGTAAGGCTCCTAAATTAGATATGACTTTACGTAATTGTTGAATGTCATCTGCCCCAAGCTCCAGTGTAAATCCCCTCCAGTCTAGACAGAATTTTTGACAGTCCACACTAATGTCTCTGCAGTCAGTTTGGCAAATGCAGAGCGGCAAGGTAATCTGACATGAGGCACTTCTTTAGGGCAATGATATAGTGTGGCAGCAGAAGCGACTTTTTAAAGAAATCAATTAAGTTTTAAAAAGGTGTTCTTGGCCACAGTGAGTGTTATTATTCCCGGAGAATGAAGGGGGTGGGCTGGTGGGCAATTCTCAGGGGGGCAGAGCAGACCTCCCTCCTTCCCTCCCCACCCACACACACACACCTCTGTCTTTCAGTGGTCTCCCTCAGCATGAAGTTTTATTTCTTGCTCATACCGCGGCCTTAAACTGTTATACCTTCTTGTTATAAATCTTCTGGGTTTCACCTCCGAGTGTCTGTGTGATGATCTCTGACTGGCATTCCTCTCCGCTGTGTACGATGCATGCCTGGAGGGCACTGATGAACTGGAGCCTTCTGCCCTTGCTCTGTCACACCCTGTTTAAGATGAGCTATCCCTTTTCAAAGGGCCCTGCAATCATTTCAGCAGGGGGGATTTGGGTGGAGGGGGGGGGGGGGGGGTGGGGGGTAAAGGAAAAAGCTGGAATTCTGACTCTGGGGAGAGTTAATGGGATGACGAGGATTCATAATAGTGGGTTGGGTTCTGCGGGACTTTTTAAGCACTCGTGGACAGTCTATGAGACAGATCTGCAGTTGGATTTCAATCAGTGACACCATGGGGCTGCGGCTTGATTCCGATTCTGAAAAGTGGCACGAAGCACTAGAACCATGTTTTGGTAGTTTGGCGTCCGCGCAAAGTGCGCCTGCGCTGAGAAATATAGTTCCCAAAAAGACAAACGTTGCCATGGGAACGAGATAAACAAATCTACTGCTGCGTATGAATATCATCACAGGTGATTTAACCGTGACGTCATCGTTATTAAATCCCAACTTCGGACACCTCTCGGCCAATCACAGTGTTTGATTTGATCAACCCGTTGTATAACGTTCAATAATTACCAGTAGGCGAAAAAAACAAAACACTTATTTGGTCATAACAGTGAATAACTATCCATCCCAACCTTCGCAGTGAAATCCTGACTGGCGAGGATAATGGATACCTTCATCTCATATTAAATTATCCCCACCCACTCATTGCCAGAGACCCGCCCGACGCCTCTACACTAATTGAAACTTTGTTGGACGAAATTACCAACTTAGTGCCCATATCAACCAAAACTCTGTGGCGCTCAATGTTCTTTAGCGGGAGCAAATTGGAGCGCCGTGTATCAAAGGCCTGGTGCTTCACCTAGCACGGGCTACAACTCCTGCCCTGGGGCTCTGTTCTTACAAACGATTAGCAAGCAAACATACTGTTTAAGTTTTAACTCTGTTTTATCAGCTTGTCAACATGACTTGAAAGAAGCTCGTACATTTCTTCAGTCGGCGTGGGCGAGATGGTCACTACGTTAAGAGTCTGACGACCCCCTTCCCTTCCCCACAGTGCTCATAACATAGACACACATACACATAAAAGGGGAAAAGGCTAAACACATAACTCTTATTTATGTCATTCAATTCAGCCTAAGCAATTCAGCAATTCATTTTCATGATCAATTACCTAACCTTAAGGCATCTGTAATGCATTTTGTTTGGCAGCCCATCTACCCTGGTTCTACTGTTCGCCATTGGGTATACATTTGATGGGCTAATACATTCCATGGGCTTGAGAGATTCCTATTTGTTGGTAATGGCATGATTCTGGTTCTGTTTAACCTATTTAGTTGGATATCTGCAACTACTCTAAATATAACATGTTCTGAATGAGAAAAACTAAGGCTTCAGTGAAAAAGTCACAGGTGCAAATAAATAGTAATTTGTAATATGCATACAGTGGATAACCTGCTTGTCGAGGATAAAGGAAGGCACTCAGTAAGCTAAATGTTTTACAGAATCAAACCTTTTGATATAAACCATATATTGGTCAAAGTCAGCCGTACTAAACAGTTCATATAAGTTATTGGAATAACATAACTTTTCAGCTAATGTAATATTATTTTTGTTTTATTTGTTTTACAGTGTTACTCATAACAGGTTACTTTTTATGAAGCATTGCATGGTTCTCAAGGGAATGCATTCTGCATTCAGAAAGGCTGGTCTGAAATATTTTTTGCTCATGGACAGGAAAATTCATTTCAATATATTTATCTCCATGAATACATTTTTGCGGTGAAAAATAATATAAAATCACAAAACAGTGTTGGGGGGATGCATGCCCAGCTGCAAAATGGTGGTCGGAAGCTCCACAGAACATTAGAAAGGGAAATTGCACTCAGCAGGAAGAAAAATCATTGTGTTACCCCAGGTGAAAAATATTGTTGCTTTGCTTAAAAGTGCATGCAAGGCAAGCTACATTATTAGAATGTTTAAATATTAATTCTTCTGCTGGGTAGTAAAGATGATCGAGTCACTGTGTCAAGTACTTTATTTTCCTTCCCCTAGAAGCCACAGGAATGCTTTTCCATGGAACCTCATCCTGTATTGTTCACCATCTTAGCAAACAAACAACTGTTTCATTACAGCAGAATTTGAGTTATTATCCTAATACTAATGGTGCTAGCCTTTATTTATTTGTTTTATGTTTTATAAAGTATTGTCTCAATGCTCTTACTGGGGAATTGCTTTGTATGGACATTGGAGGATGTGAGTAAATGTCATTTGGCAGATTTGCTTTGAAAGTTCTTTCAGGTGTTTCTTTGAACAGCCGCAGACAAACGATTCTCCTCAGCATCAAATGTCTTGAATTAAAATAACCCTGGAAGCAAATTAATATTGATCTGTGTTGTCGATACTTACAGGTAAAAGTTCACATGTTCGATGCGGTGAGCTTTTACGACATAGTTTTGTAATGACAGTTTAGAGTAATTAATATGAACTGTGTCACTCCCTTTCTTTTCCAAGGACGATTGTTTGAAAGGCTTTCCGCTATCTCTGTCACAAAGGCAATATAACACAGACACAGACGCAGATTTATAGGGTTATCCAAACAAAGCCAAGTGTTATTTTGGAGGATCTTTTCTGGCACTCAGGTGAAGCAGAGAAAGCTGGCTTCCCTCTGTATGTCAGAGAAGATTCAAAGCCACTGGCTTAAAGATGGGTATTAAGACTCTAAGATCTAAAACACTTTGGGAGCCTTCAGAGTGATATGGATAAAGATGCAGAGAGCTGAGGGCAGACACACAGAGAGAGAGAGAGAGAGAGAGAGAGAGATGGAGAATGGAGAAAGCGAGAAAGTGAAAGCGATTGAACAGGCCCCAGCTCCAACTCCTCCCTGTCACTCATGGCTGCCCTGCAAGTATTCCCCACCTGAGACGGATTGCGATGCATGTTCAAGTCACTCATGCACAAGAAGCAATACACAGGTTAGTGTAAAGCCACTTTAAAAGCTCATCAGGCGCATACTTTGCTTGTAGGAAATACCTTATTCATGACGGAGCAGCCGGGGCCTAGGTAATTACTTCAATCAAGGTGGCCTCGGAAATGTTTAAATCTACAAGGACGCCAAGAGCATGAATAATGCAAAAATAATTTGCATCTAAATTTTTTAAGTGTGCTTTATTCAAAAACTAAAATGCGGCTTCGATTAAAGTTTGATGAGTGAAAGCTGAGAGCACTGTGCATGCTGTGAAAAGCTCCTTATTTGTAGAAATTATTTAGAATGGTGATAAAGGGGCAGAGGAAATGTGGAGAGAACAAGGCCAGAAGAACTGCCAATAAATAATAATTAGACGAGAAAGGTCTAAGTGTAGCATACTGTATATTGTGAGTGGGGTGTGTGCATAATTGCCACACACTGCTTTACAATAAAAGAATGCTATTCAACAAGTTGGGTGTAACCTGACACTTCACAATCACATGGAGCATTGGTGCTATTGAGAATGACTGCATTAGGTTAAAAAAAAAAACTTGTGAAGACGGTCGTGTGAGATGGTGGTTTTTCTCTATGTTGATGCATGTGAATTATTAGTTGTCACAAACAGCATGCAATATTGTGCAGAGGTGTATGTTCTGACATCAGTGCATTTTGGTTTGTTTAAGCGCCTGATAGAATCATGTTTTTTGTTTTTTTACACACCTTCACTGTATGAGTATGAAGACAAGAATTACATTACCAATAGGTGAAATATAACGGTATGGTTGTTTCACAAAGTGCTGTAACAACATTAACAATTTCAGACAGAGCTTACCTGCTTCCAAACGGAAACCACAGCGGAGAGTCGTACAGCGCCGGAAAAACAGAAGAAAAGAAGAAAAAAGAACAGAATATTGATTAATTTTGTGTTAGAAATTATCTTAATTGAAGCTTACAGGCAAAACAAATAACAAGTATTGCTGACCTTTAGAGCAAAGACAAGATTATGCCACAGCATATTGTATTGACTACTGTGATACAGGAAGGCAAGGCTACTGTGATGCAGGAGGAGACACCAAATGCACGTAAATAGTGAGGTCATAATAGATCATTACACAATTCAGGTCTTAACAATCGATGTGTGTTCTGCAAATTGCTCCCAATGACTTATTTTCTCAGGTGGCCATGCCACTTTTAGCAAGGAGGGACAAGTGACAATAAGCTAAAACTGTTATCATTCCATCATTGTAAATGTTAATACATTTGGGTCACTGTCACTCTATCCACACTGTAATTTGTGTTCCAATAGATTGATTTAGCGGGTAAATGCAGAACACACCCCCTCCTCATAACTCCTTCCTTATGGTCTGCTGCACATAAGTAACATGTTAATTATCCCTGTCTGGTATTGCTTCTCTCAATTTGCATGTAACCTAGATTTAGGGTCAAACAGGAGTCTCTGTTCACAGCCTCGTCTTCCAATCTAACGGTCTCCCGTTCCAATCTCTCTGTCTCTGACTTGGCAGTCGCTACACACAAGACACTGTGCATCATTTCTGATCTTATTCCACAAATCTGATTCATACACTGAATATCACCTTAAAAGAAACAACCTGAACCAAGGCATAATAGTCCATCTATCCACCCATCCACCCACCCACCCACCCACCCACACAAATCAGCGCACACACACACCCCTCCCTTTGTTAAACAAACCATATATCACCAACTTTTTTTTTTTTTTTTCTGGGCCAGACTAAGGGGGGACTATTTTTAACGGAGCAGAGACAAAGGCCTCTCCTGAGGCAGACCCCTTCTCAGTGGGTCACCTAGTGCTGCGACAGTGCTCCTTTTCCCACGCCAACCTCAGGACTCATTTGCATTGGGGTGCTGTTGGGACGATTATTTTCAGGTGAGCTGGTTTGTATGGGGCAGGCCCAAGATGCAGCAGAGGCTGGGGGCCGCCCCTGATCCTGTCCTTAATTGCGACTGACTGGCACCAGACACAATCACCCTCTTGATTCAGCAAATTGTCCTCCAAGTAGCCTGTGGTGACCCCGCATTGCGCAAATCATCTCATAGCAGCTGGTTGAGGTAAACAAGGAGTAATCTCAATTCAGGGAGGACAAAACAGAGGCTTATCTTATTTTTTCTATCACTACCTCTCATTTTGAGGACAGTTCTTGAAGAACACTAACAGCTGAAGCCACTCATATTGCAATGTAAGCATTGATGGTGATTTTGGATGCTGTTCATTATTGTGATGTTATATAGGTACAAGAGGAACATATTCAAAGTAGATCCAAAATGTGATTAATAATCTCGAGTTTCATCCCTATGATATCATTGTCAAATGAAAAACCAACAACCTTTTTTTTTTTTGGAAAACACATCAAAGGCAGGAACAGTAAACACTGTTACAGTTTCATACTAGGAGCTGTTTCTTTCCTTGGTAGGGACCAGTGTAGATGTAACCAGTGTGTGTACTTATAGCCCTAATATAATTGTCAGCATCTGGGCCTGTCCCTCCCAGTCTCAGAGCGAACGTCAGTATTCACAGAGAAGTGTAATTATCGTGTATCTGAAAGGGAGGATGTAATCTCAGCCTCTGATTAAAGGGGACGGAGTGGAAGTGAAGCCTCCCTTACAAGTGTTTACAGAGTGACACACCTTCCACCACCAAAACACTTCCACTAACCGTAGACAGAAGTCAGCTGAGGTGGCAGGACAATTACATTTACATTTACATTTATGGCATTTAGCAGACGCCTTTATCCAAAGCGACTTACAACAAATACATTTGTTTAAGTAAGTGAATCGTCTATCCATCATAAGATCATCACAAGATAGTAATCAAGTAATCAATGCTCAGACCAGGGACCATAGGCAGTCACAACGCTAGAAGAATCAACCTATGGATAAATACAGCTTCTGACTGGTAATGGATGACAAATAACTGGCATTGCAAATGACCTTGTCTATGTCTTAGGTATGGATGGTATGGTTTGTCTATGATAGTTACCATGTTATCAGTGTAAATGGAATGTAGGGGAGTAGGCTATGGCTTCTCTACTTCAAAAGTTTAAGAAATTCTTAACTGTGAACATAGGCCCTGAAAGGTTTACAGTCTGGCAGTGTGTCAAGCTACCTTAAGTTCCCTTCCCTCCCAAAGCGATGACCATCTGAACTACCCCTAAGAAAGTGCTCCAATACATTTCAGATGCATCCTGTGTGACAGAATTCAATTATTGTTACTCCTTTATTCATTCAGTAGAAAGAATAAGCATGGAGTATCTAGCACACACATGTTTCGGTCCTGCTGTTTTATCAGAGGTAGTTTTTGGAAGTTGAATTCCAGGATTTGGGCCACACACTTTGGAACAACAGCTATGCTCAATCTTACCTACATATACCATTTTCTACCATTTTGTCAGTTTAATGTCCTTCTCTGTGGAATAACCTTAGATTACATCTGAGAAGCACTCTTGAGAGATTGGCATTGACGGGAAGGTGATGTTTATCTTAGGAAGATGTGCTAATGCAGCGCTTGACCAACAATGAGATGGGAAATACAAAGAGACAAATGCAAAAAAAAAAAAAAAGCGTAGGAAGTGTAGGAAATGTTTGATAACATTCAAACATTGTTGGGGTTCTTAACATTTCTGTGAACAGCTTTTCTTGTTTCACTTTCCTTCAGCTAAGAGGCATTATACATTACAATGGCTACATCTTCACTCACAGAAAGGAAGTTCACTGAAACTTTGGGCCAAATCGTCCATTTCAGGAGCACGGATGATCAAATACCACTAATAAAGAGCTTAATGATGAAACAGAAGAGGCCTCATTTAGTAAATAAATGAGCTGAAAGACTGTGAAAAGTAAAAAATGGTTTTTCAAGCTCTTCTAAACACGCCTGAGCTGAGTTATGCATCACCGAGACTATAATCTTCACTCAATCTCAGAAAATTACCCCACCCCCTACTTCCATCCTCCCCCCCACCGAAAAAAAAAACATATCAGCAGATACTCCCCTTCACTTTACTTCATTTATGAATTACAAGAAAGATGCTATTATATATTATTAATTTCTGCTGTTCTTTGGCTCTGGCTTCGGCGGTGAGCTGCGGATGTCGAAGCGGTGTAATTATGTTCTAGCTGGGCAGCCATCCGTTTCCTTTCAAAAATTTACAGGATTCTTAATCACGTTGCTCATTTGGGTGCGCAGTAGCGAGGATGGCGAAACACAAACAGGGCACGTCTGTTTACACAGGAACACCTGCTTAGCATTGATAGCAGATGTCAGTCAGTGAACAGAACAAAAAAAAAGGAAGAAAATGGAATTAAAAATGCAAGCATCACCAACTTATTTACTTACTCGAAAATGAACTACTATAATGGTGAGAAAGGATAGCAAACACCAAGAAACCAGAAACTAGGCCCTGTAATTGTGCTTGTTATTTTTTTCTCTCTCTCTTTCTCTGGCTTCTCCCACCTGCATGAAATGAGAGCAGGCAGCCAGCGTCCTCGACGTGATGAGATTTGACTCTGAAATTTGGAGCCTATTTCTACCCTCTTTTCCGCTGAGAAAACATCTATGCGTCTTATATTTCTATCCGTTTGCATCAGTCTTTACTGCATTATTCATTTGCATTATAGCAGTGGTTGGTAATTAAATCTTGCCTGGGATGCAGTTGTATTCAAATGAAATGTGAATATTTTAGTCATGAAAATGCAGAATGCTGTTAATCTAGTTTCCCCCCCGCCTTATAAATGGATGACTATGGGCTAGCTTTGAAATACTTTATTGTTCTTGCCAGTCTTACTAAATGGCTTCTTCTTAAGAATAATAGTCTTGAGTCAACAGCTGCGTTGACAAACATATTTCACCAGATTAATTCGCCTGGGCAGGGATATTTGATACCTTTGTGACCTACTGCCACCCCATAGTGAAAAAAAACAAAATGGCCACTGAGGACCTTTGTGACACACCACACAAGGATACAAATGTGGGATGCTGTGCCTTTAAAGCCCATCTGGCCTGGAGATGTAATAAAATTGACATATTGATTCCTTTGAATTTACGAATGCCTGTTTCATAAACTCCATTTCCAAAGCCTACCCTCTTTAGAGCTCTGTCATTTTTCCCCCAAATGGATCAATTATGTGCCCACGTAATCCTGTTACCTGTGAAATCCACGCATACTTCTCCCATTTGTGGCGGTTCCCTGGCGGACAGACTCACATTATGTGCACATAAACAAACTAGAGGTTTTCACTGATATTAGGGATTGTTTTCTCACTGTATCTGAGGCACTGGAGAGTAACTCCCTCGGGGTTTAGGAGAAAGAACCTCCTCTCTCCTTGCATACGAGTGGTAGGCATCCATACCTTAATGCATCCTATTCAACATCTCCTCTGCCCCCAAATAACCCCCCGCCCGCCGCACCAACCTCTCCCCGTCCAAAAAAAACATGAATACAATATACTAATTAGGTCTCCCTTCTATACGTTCACTGCAATAGCTGCTCCTCCTCCAAGAAACACATTTTCTGAATATGTTCCACTATACCCCCCCTAAACATAACCCTACTGTAGATGTCCCCTATCATAATCTTGTTTTGCACATTCTATGAAAAATGACTATATTTCACATCCGTCGCATCCATTTTCACATCCGCTCTGTGCCAGACAGACACTTGAGAGGGGGATGCAATGATATCTTGATCTCCAGGAATACAACATGTCTGTGGATTGCGACTCTGTATCAGGTTAAACAAAAGGTGGGGAACATCGACGATTGTAAACATTAGGCCACATTACATGCTGTCAGGCAGAAATGAAATGTGTCAAGTAAGCATAACGTGGAGGCTTTCAGTAAATCTCAAGGCACTACACATCTGTTTCACTATCTTACATTCTTGTAAAAAAGATAGAAAAAAAAATCTGTCCTCGATCTTATTTTCCACACTCCACCGGGCAACAAGCAGCTCAGTTACACTACGCTTGCACTGAACAATCTGTCTGGTAAAGGTTCACACAATTCTGAAATACCTTGTCAGATACCGCCTGACCTGTTCAGCGGAGTGACTCAGAAAATAATAAAATAAAATAATAATGAAGGGATATGCTGTGAAGAGGAGAGGTGAGGAGGGGAGGGGGGTGTGGGGTGGGGGGGGGGGGGGGGGGGTGCGCATATATATGAAAGGAAGCACTTTCTGCTCCGAAGCTCACTGCTCTCCTCACAATCAGCTGCACACACCCCAGCTATTGTGCGCAAGAGGCTTTAAAGATAAATGGCTGCATGTTAACCACATTTGACATGCCGTACAAAAGCAGCTACCTTGGGTCTCAGGATGCAGCCAGACACAAAATACAACAAACAATCCCAGCAAGGATGTCAAACACGAGGAAAAGCAAAACAATTTGTCACAAAGCTGTAAAAGTTGGGAGCTCTGTGGCTGGCTGAGCAGGCTATCGGGAGTGGTGGAGGCTGGAGAGAGAGCTGGAGAGGGAGGTGGAGGCTGGAGAGAGAGCTGGAGAGGGAGGTGGAGGCTGGAGAGAGCTGTAGAGGGAGGTGGAGGCTGGAGAGAGAGCTGTAGAGGGAGGTGGAGGCTGGAGAGAGCTGTAGAGGGAGGTGGAGGCTGGAGAGAGAGCTGTAGAGGGAGGTGGAGGGTGGAGAGAGAGCTGGAGAGGGAGGTGGAGGGTGATGGGCGGGTTTGTTTTGTCACTGGACTAGTGGCTAAGTTAAGACAAAACTGTTGCTATGTCTTAGCAAAGCGGCCCAACATTTCTTCAGTGCTCATGTTTGCTCATGTTAGGACATGGGAGAGCGTTAATGGGACGTAGGTATATGTTCTAGTTCAGCTGCAACTGTCTACATTACTCCCATTAGGTTCTACAGAGTAAGACTTGAGCCACCATCATGAGAGTTCAGCTCAGCTCCTGTTTGACCTTTACGGAACTGAACTACAACCACAACTGATGAATACACACGCAACGTGACATTTCTATCTCTATAAATACAATGGTTAACGTGTGTAATCTGCCCTTACTGATAACTTCAAACCCCAAAATGATGAAACAGAACACAGCAGAACAGTATATGCTGGGCTGGTGCTGACATAACAAGGCCAGTCTCTGATAAACAATTAGTTAATTAATTGAAAACATGTTAAGAGGGACAGTGGCCAGCCTCGTGAAGGAAAATCTGACTCAGGTAAACCAAAGCCAAGAAACCGCCCAAGGAGTTCCATCACAATGAGAGCTGCAGAGAAACTTGGGATGGGACTGGACAGTGGAGAGAACAGACACAGGCAAGCTATTGTTTTTACAACTGGACAAGCCTTCCGTTTCTAATGACACATACTCATTACCTTATCCCTTGGCTCAGGGAAACTTTTCTGACTAATTTATCTTAAAAAAAAAAAAAGGGGGTCTCTAAAACACCATGATCCTATCTACGGTGTTTATTTTAACAGCAGCAGCAGCAGAGAGGAAAGCCTAACTGATGCTAATGAATACTGAATGCCAAATAGCTTCAATATTTTGCAAACAGTTTCACCTGCATGCTGGGAAAAGGAAAGAACAAGCAGGATGGCAATCTCGCGTTTGCACAGTCTCCGCAGCGCTCCTTTTATAAATTACCTCATCAGTGACTGAAATTAACACCGATTCTTGCAGGCAATTTCTCAATTTCCAATGCTAATTACGTTTTTCTCTTTACTTTTAAATTCTGTACCACCTGTTTAGGGGAAGACATCTTAGGCGGCACAGCCACATTTAATCACAATTTTAATTAACCACCCCTGTATATGTGAAAAAGAAGCAATTATAATGCAGATGAATGATGATTTTTCCACATTAAATTGTTTTGTTTCTTCGTTATGTTGATTGCATAAATACAGGCAGAGAACAATTTTTATCTACTGTAATTAAGTAATTGTTTCGCAAAAAAAATGAATTGATAGACTGTCATCATCTGTTCACAAATTGTTTGATTTTGTTAACCTTGTAATTGCCAATGCATGTTTGTTTAAAACATTAACGATTTGGCAAGCGATGCTTCTTAAAAGGAAGTGTATTTGTCTATTTTCCTGAGCCATACCAACTGCTGTACACATTGTTGCATCTCTGGATGAGCATCCCCTCGTGAAAAAAAATAGAAACGTAGCTACATCTTTATCTCCATCGACCTTAACCAACTCTTTAACAAAAAGAAAGTCATTCCCTCCCCCCTTCTGTTTTACAATTGAGGAGACAGTTGCAAATGAAAGCACAGATGGGTACTACAGGAATGGACTCATAATCTTTACAAGCTCGTGAAAATATCATTGGATTTGAAGAAGACTGTGTCTTAGAGGACTTTTACAGGCCTTGTTCTCTGGAAGTTGCTTTTATATTAATGTCACCGTGACTGTCACAATAAAAACATAAAAAAACATGGACACAGCAAATTCCCCTAAAATGGCTGTGTTCTAAATGCCTGGATTGTGTTCTTAAAATAGACAGATATAGAGGAGGAGTGGCAGAAGGGTTTGGATAGATTTCACTGTTTCCTGCATCAAACTGACAAACTGTAGTGTCATATGGCGGGGACTGACCCTAAACCAGATTACTGCCTGGAGAAACGAGATACCTGGCTTGGCTTGAGGTCTTGCACAGACCTCTAACCTGACCTGGCTGATGGCCTCACAGTCTGTCTAGGTTCCCCTAGCAGCCCCCTTTGCTAATCCCACTGAAAAGCGTTTTCAGTTTGAGCAGAGACCATGCAGCGGAGGTCTCCCAGACCAGCCCCAGGTAGTGTCTTTTCAAGAACTAACTTCAGTATGGAGGAGTTGCTGACATACTGTACAAGCTTGTCCAACTAGAATGTTTTTGTCACTTTTATTAAACTTTGAATGTTGGTTTGTTAGAGAGTTTGAGCATAGTGTGTAAAATCCAAACATCCATGATTTCCTTAGAGGGGGAAAAATATTGGAAAAATAATACCGGAGTAATGGAGAAAATACAGAACATCTGAGAATACCAACACGAAAAAGAATATTCAGATTACTCTCTCCTTCTGACTTATTTAAAGAGAGCCTCGGGAGATTTACAGCTAACTTTGTATGTATATATAAAAATCATTTTTTTTGGGGGGGGGAGAAAAGAGCACCCTCTCTGAATATTAGTGGTGATGGCTAGAAATAAACAGAGCATTAAATCCTCCAAAACTGTGACAAGGCCAATATGCACGCAGACAATACCAGCCCCGGAATCTCCATCCTTTTGTTCCCAGCTTAACAAAACTCTGCCGTCACACCACTTTAACTCAATGCTGCCTGTCGAACGGGCATCAACCCATCAGACCCTGCCTGTCACATGCAAAGAGAGGGAAGAGAGAGGGAAGGAAAGAAAGAGAGGGAGTGAAAGACTGAAAAAAAAATAAGGTGTGAGAGTGAGAGAGAGAGAGAGAGGGAGAGAGAGAGAGATTGGGAAAAAAAAAAAAAGATCTGAGAGAGTGTCATAGTACTGCAAGGTTCTGGCTATTAAATGGGCAAATACAATTTTAATATGTGTGCATATGAGAGATGAAAAGAGCAAAGAATACAGAAACAATGACACACCTCTCTGACTAACATTTAATCAGAATATATGTTACGAGGCTTTCAACTCTCCTCTTAGGGGATTTTACAGCAGATTTTACACTGCTTTGTGACGTTGCATAGACAGAATTGGAGCAGCGAGAATCACTAAAAGTTTCATCACACAAGTCCTTATCTCCATTTCTCTAAGGGGCGTAGGAGAGGAATTCAAGAAAATAACAGAGCTGCACATCTGTGTCCGCAGCAACCCATTCATGTTTAACTTGGCCTGTGTGTGTGTGTGTGTGTGTGTGTGTGTGTGTGTGTGCGTGTGTGTGTGTGTGTGTGTGTGTGTGCGTGTGTGTGTGTGTGCGCGCGCATGCATCCGTGCGTGCGTGCGTGCATGCATGCGTGTGAACTTTTTCTGATGCAGTGGGCAACTCTGAAAGCCTGACGCTCAATATCCACCTCTGCACTCACTGAGTGGTTTTGATCCAGAGCAATATCATCCAATGCACTAAACCAATTTTTCCTGGTCAATATTTCAGCCAAACAACAAAGGCTGGTCTCACGTCCATCCCCAAAATCCCAAGTAATCATTACTTCCCCATGCCTTAATGAGGAGGTAAAGAATACAAAAAAAAAGGAAAAAGGTAGAAAAAAAATAAAGCGCTCAGTGCCATCTTCAGCCTCCTAACTTTGCGCCCATTACCCTTGTGACCTAGCTTGCTCGGGGCCCCTCTCTCGTTTCCACCCCGACCAGGGAAGCTTTGTCTCACCCTCCCGCCCTGCTGCTGTCAGTTCGCTGCCTGTGCACTGACTGTCTCTTTCCCTGGTCCCTTCCCTGTCAGGTTCTGGCCTGCCAATTTCAACTTGAAGCTTGACTGGGCTGATTTGATGCAAATACCTCAGGGGAGAATCCTGAAACTGATGAACAGTTATGTCAAGTCGATTTTGCACCGTTGGGAAAAGGTAACCTCTGCGTTGGAGGAAAAAAAACACAACAAGGTTAAAGAGACAGGGAGGCTTTGCACGTGTAGCGGTGGCGGGCCCCCGCGTCCCCTCGCCCTGCTTACCGCCCCTCAGAAACGGTAACTGTCAGTACAAGTACTAATTGCAGATGTGCCAGGCTGCCATTATAATAAAATCAGAGGCATTGCGGACGTTAAGTATGGCTGCCTCATTTGTGAGACTGCTGAAAAGGTAGCATAAATGAATATTTCATTACTTTAATGACTAAGGAATACTCCTTTCTGCCAGTCATGGAATGAGTGTTGCTGTAACTAATTATGAAAAGTAATAACATTAGAGATTCTCTGATTGCTAGTTTATATGGTACCCTGCATGCTGAGACATAAAATTGGGAACCGTATAAGAATACATAGGAAAGGAAGAGAACTCTCTCTCTCTCTCTCTCTCTCTCTCTCTCTCTCTCTCTGCCTCTGCCTCTGTCTCTTTCTATTGCCCTCCTTCTCTCTGCGTGTTCCTGACATTTGCATGAAAACGGAAAGAAAATGTAAAGGCTTCCCCCTCCTACACATGCCTCCACAAAGCACTGATGCTACCTGGACCGTGAAGTGCAATTTGATTAATCCTTTAATTCACAAGACTAAGTACCTGTGTGGATCTAACCTAACTGCAAGCCATATATTTACACTACTTCATCATCCTGGCTCCTTTGATGTCAGTCGCTCAGTTCAATATTCTGCCTGTACATTATTCAACTGCACCACCAATGGCCCATCCCACTGTAATGCATGACCACTGATACAGTTGTTGGGGAAAGGGAAAGTACAAGGTCTGCTTTGATGGGCATGCTAATTCTAATACCCCTAAGTAGTGAAAATAACAAGGCGATAGTGAATTTATCTCAGGAATGTTGGAACAAGATGCCTGACTCATAAGAGAGTAGCTTCCCTTGTGTGGAGAGCTGGGAGGAACAGTAATGAGAGTGGTTGGCTGGCCTGGCCTCAGTAAAGCCCTATTCCCAAAGACAGAACGGTAAAATGCCTGAAAACAATTCCCAGTATTTATTTTTTTTGTCTGACCCCCGTTGACACAGGCCTTGATTTACCGTGATTCACCCGGTTCACGACGTTTACACACATTAGTGTCTCCCGGGAAAGTGGGCGGTGATAACCCTGGATGTTTCATAGGTACACAATGTTATGCATCACTTCCTAGCTCGACACTTCAACTCGAGACAGGAATTGCCACACACCAGCATGTAAGAACACGATAGTGACAATTATCACACGTACCCAAACTACTAACAGACCAGCTAGCTAGGTTCAGGGGACAAAACACATGATACTATGTTAGTTTCATCAACGACTGTGTCAGAAATAGACTATGCTCCTCCACATTAACAAGATATTTAGTAAGCCGGCATTTCATCGGACATTAGCTAGAAGAGTAGCAGTAGATAGCAGCTATAAATTCAGCTCTGCACTGAAACCCTGTCAAACAGTATGATCAGAGTTCTGAGTAATCTCACGGTAATATGTAGTTTGCTTTCTGGCTCGCTACGTAAGTATTTGTACTATTTGTACAAAATGACAATCTTACCTTTCATCATTTAAAGTAACCTTGTTTGCTAGCTACACAGCTTGGTCTCACAGCAGATGCAACAAGTCAGATATAGTTTACTAGTACTAGCTGGGAAAAACAAACTAAGAGCACTTGAAAGCTTGGCTCACGATGCATTTATTTTGTTTTACAAAAATATTCTGTATGTTATCATTGTCAGTGAAGTCTTCTACTCTGCTTCTGGAGACAATGTGAAAGAGCGTGAGCTGCCTTTATGTTTCCTGATTGTGACACAAACAATCTGTCTGATTGGTGCTCTCAAGTGTGCATCATACTACTGAACGCAAACAAAGAGTGGGATTGAAACGGGAATGTATCGGTTCAGTTTACACAGACCTCTGATTGCAGGGAGCATGACTAGGTTTGCTACAGGCTAAAGATGTACCTGTATGCCCTACCCCAGGTCAATTTACACAGACACCAGCAACTGTAAGTTAATGGTAAATTACTGTGATATACTTCTGTGTAAACAGGGCTTAAGGGTAAACAGTGGCAGGGTAGGTAAAGGCTTGGCTAGACTAGACTATGCTCGGCACAGCACCCAGCCCCAGCCCTAGCCGCGACCCCAGCCCCAGCCATGACCCCAGCCCCAGCCCCAGCCATGACCCCAGCCCCAGCCCCAGCCCCAGCCCCAGCACTAGCCGCGACCCCAGCCCCAGCCCCAGCTCCAGCCCCAGCTCCAGCTCCAGCCCCAGCCCCAGCTCCAGCCCCAGCCCCAGCCCCAGCCCCAGCTCCAGCCCCAGCCCCAGGCCCAGCCCCAGCCCCAGCCAAGGCAGTGGTCCTGTGTGTCAGAAAGGCTGAGGACAGGCCTGTCGGTGTGATTATCCCCCTGCTACCTGAGGAAGTGTTTGTTTGACATTCGTGTTTGACAGCAGCGGGACAAGGGGCGTTCAGTGGGGCTCCATCTCCAGTCAAAACCTATTAACACGTGGATTCACCTCTTTGAGTTTTTATGAGGCCAGACTAGTTCACACACTATCTTTACACATGTCCTTACTATGGATGACATTTAAAGGGGGGAGCTTTTTTTTTTTTCCTCCTCTCCTTGGCTCACTTTTACCAAAGGTTAAATGTATGTTTGAATAACAAGGGAAATGTAATTTCAACAATTTCCTCTATTGCTGCAACATTCAGTTAAGAGCTTATTTGATCAACGATAAGATGAAAGCATCAAAGTGATAAAAAAACTGGAGTGCTACAAATGTCCAAATCTCCACAGCAATCAACTGCAATTATATGGGACTAGCACAGAACAGTTTACTTCCATATTCAATACGGGGCCGGTGGAGAAATGAAGTCGGACTTCCCCTGAAAGGTAGGGAGGAAGGCTCTCTGTGTGCTTGACTACGGCAAGATTACACAATGAATGGTAATGAGCATTGATGAGGAAGCATGTTCTATTAGCTCACATTAAAGGCAACAGTATACACTTCAAAATGCATTCAGTCATACGTGAAAAAGGCCTAGATTTTCCAGATGTCATGATACCTTAATCTGCCGATCTGTTATTGATTGTTCCATGTGTCCACGACCTTGCCCGAAGTGCTCTTCCACCCGACAATCAAACATACATCAAAGTGGGGGTGTGTGTGTGTGTGTGTATGTGTGTGTGTGTGTGTGTGTGTGTGTGTGTGTGTATTGCAGAGGAAGCAACCGAGGGCTGCTTTCAACATTTTTTTTCATAAAGCAAACACAAGCAAACAGAAAAGAGAAGACGTTTCCAGTCACAGACATACAGAGGCGTGCTCAAATGTCTGTAACCACACCAAAATACATTTAATGGGAGCTGCTGATTATTTTCTTTAGAACTAGTGTGTTGCACCCCCCCCCCCCCCCCCCCCCCCCCCCCCGCCAATGACAGTATGGAGCGCTACTCCTGTTCATTATGATTGGCACCAATGTTTCTAGACCAAAAAATTCACTCATTATTGACCTTGTGGAATTCATGCTGTTCAAACTATGGGGGATGTGGCGGACACAATTCTCATGCATGTTGCACTGCACTTACTCATGAGTAAAATATACACATTGCAAGAGGCAAGTCTGTTATTCCCATCAACTTTAAGGATGCAAGGGTTCTATTATAAGTGTTGTTTTATTCCTGTCCTGTTCTCGTCTGCTTCCTATTTTCTGTGGTTATGCTGACTGTAAACCACATGCAAAACGCTGCATAACAGTAAAACAAATACCTCCAGAAATGCCTTTATAAAGATGACAAATACATTTTCCCATGTTTAATTAAGAAATGAAAATATTTGTTTACACCTGCTTAGCAACCTTGTGCAAGTCACGGCAAGTGTACCTTGCAAATAGGAAAGTTGGCGTGTGGGATTTTTTGAAAATCACATGCAAGATATTGTAAACATCCAGATATGTGCAAACAGCAGGGATGTACAGAACGAATGGACTAAATAAAGACTTTGTGTTTTCACTTGAGAACAACTCAAATGAGGCATGATATTTCAAAATGTATTTTTCACCCAATGCATAAAACATTGTGGCTTAGGACAAGAAATTACACACGTAAATGAAAAGTCCAACTGCATGCAATTATTTGCCAGTCCACTGAAGTTTCAATTTCCATGTTTGCCTTCGTAGGTATCGCAAAATATGGAAAAAAACAAAAGAATTTTTTTCTGTAAATATGTGCAACTCCAGTCAGGGTGTTGTGACACCACGCAGGCATACATCACCTTACAGGGGAGTAGATATGAACTGTCAAACCACGAGAGCACGGTGACAGAGAGGGCTTAGAGCCTGAGACACGGCAGAGCGCCGCCGCAAACACCTTTAATTCTGTCACTTCTCCTCCATCATTCAATCTTTCACACCCCACGAGCTGCTGAAGTCCTCACAACCTGGACTCCTGACAACAACCGCAGACGATTCAGCACAGGACAAAGAAAAGACAGCTTTTCAGTTCATCGTTAGGGGAAAGTGTTCTACACTGTCTACATTAGACACGGCTACTCGCCGCTTTAAAGTGTGATTAGCAGTGGATAAAGGGAGCCATGTTTCACAGCAGTCAAACTAAGACTTAGCTTAGTTATCAAAATATTTTCAAATTTCGAGTGCTTTGATAATATGAATATCAAGCGTATAGAGCCCAGAGAGTTGAGGACTGCCTTGCTATTGGGTGATTTTGTGCATTTAGTCACTGATGACGCAAGAAACTCAAGCATCCACCCTTGCATTCTGTGGTCCTCAGTAGTGACAGATGTAAGGAGCACAGAGGACATGGACAGCAGATCAGCAGCTACAGCTTAGGCTATTGAACAGGGCAGGATCTCCAGCTGGGTATAAAACTAAAACCAACCTATTCCTCTACCCGAGACCACGCTGCTTTTCCACAAAAACACAGGACATTGTCTAAATGAAACACGGAACAGGCTGTCCTGTGGCAATGAACACACACGAGTCACAGGAGTAATACGAGACAAATGTAGCATTCAACTCTTTAACTTGGGAAATGGACGTAAGAGGTCAGTGGGAAAGGGAAAGTTCTCAACAAGGATGACAACATGTTCCTGAGACGCATGAGCAAAGTGAGAGTGTGTCCACAAAGAGTTAACCAGTTTCCCTGGCATCAGAGAAAGGGTTAATATCACGCCTGCCTAGTAAAGCATTATCCCCGCACCTCTCGGAACAAAAGGCTCCTTTTGCAAACAGACTCCTACTTTCCCTAGTGTCCAAAGGTGTTTGCTGAAGTAAATCTGCCTAAATCCCGCACAGCTTCGGGAGGGGGAAGGTGTACAGATAATCCTTTTTCTTAACAAAAACTTCTGGGGAAAAGAATCTGGAATTCATATCACATGATGCATTTAAAGTTGTAGCATCCCCTTTCTTAGCTTGACCACGGATTTGCATATGATTCCCATCGGATTGAGAGAGAGGAAAAAGAGATCCCACAATAAAGATATCTAGCCAATCAACTCAGAAGAAGAAGCATGTGGTTAAACTTTGTCACATGTGTTCCAGATTTCTAAAGGTGGAAAACAAAACTCTAATCTCCAGAGAGACCTAAGTTAAATACTGTATTAAAGAGAAACATTGAAAACATAATTTAAACCTGTTTTTACGCCATCCAAGATACTTTTTCAGTGAACTCAGACGAGTGTCACAACTGAAAGTCTAAAATGGTAACCGCAGATGAGCCAACCTAGACAACCTCCTTTTGACCTCAGACACACCTGCCCTTCCAATGACACACAAACACACATATGAAGAATCCCCGACATATCGTGGGAATGTGATCTGACAAACAACAAGTCTGAAGGAGATGCATGTGGTGTTCCCCAGCTCCTGTTTCCAAATGAAGAAGAAGAAAAAAAAAAAAAAAAAACGATTGTGTATGAACGCACCTGCTCCTAACTATTATAGACTTCTTTTAAGTAGAATCTGATCTGTCTCAGACACTTTCTTTCTTAAGTGTTAGAGTGAGTGGCCATGAATAGTACGGGCATGCCATCTCGTAACACTATCTGGCTGTCAGGAGGGCTAGGCCCGGGTAGAGTAGGAGCTATATAAGGCTTGTAACCAGGGGAGGCCCAACAAACAGCCACAAACACCTAAGTTATTTTGCTCACCACCCACCCTTCTGCCTTTTTTTTTTTTTTTGCTCCTCTCCTCCTCTCCTGCTCTCCTTTTTTCCCCTTTTCATCTCAGGCTTTCTGATGCTGAATGCAAATGTAGCCTGCTGGCGGTGAAAGGGCTGAATTGTGATTAAGAAGAAGAAGAGCTCCTTTCTTTGTTCTCCCCTCGGGGGATGTTTACTGGGAGAGACATGGTGGATCAGATATGAAAGGCATTCAGGTCAGCATTGATGTGAGCGAAAGTGAAATCATACCTAAGGCATTCCAAAGACCGTGGTGTCAGGGGTTCAGCTCACGGTGTCTCTGCTGTGTGTGTTCTCCCCGTTAGGCGAAAATATCTTCACAAGCAAGGGAAAAATAAAAAATAAAAATGTGAAAGAAAATGGGGGGCGAAATTGTAGGAAAACAAAAAAAAAAAAAAATCTTGACAAGAATTTCGGGAATAAAGTTTTCCATTGGTGTCCGGCTGTGGAGATGATCATTAGGCTTTTTGCTGAAATACAAAGCCATGATACAGTCCACATGAAATATATATCTACTTTAACCTGGTTTATCAAAGCAAAAACGAAGCAGGGTTGTGGTTTGATATAGTGATGGTGGAATACATTTTTGTATGTTGTTTTGAATGGAAAATACATTTTAAAAGATTGTGGGAATTATCCGAATAAAAGTTTAAAGTCATCATACGATCATATAACCAATGGAATGCATAGGCACAGGTATTTTAGAGGTATATGACACCACACTAGATATTGCATGGGGCTTTAAAAAAAAAAAGAAAAAAAATTAAATTGATTGACAACAATCAAACTTACAATCCTAAAATCAATAATATGCTAAACATGAACCCATAAATTAATTAAGGAGGTTTTTTTATACAACACTAGAGGTTCAGAAACCAAACAGGTAAAGATCCGATTCGAGGAATGGATTCAGCTGTGTATGCCTGACATCAGCACTCAGCAGACAGATATATTTAGCTTAAAAAAAAATAAACATCAAACTACCGTGATGCAAGAACCAAACTGTACGTTCATGGTTTTTGAGAATGAAAAGGGCAACAAAGGTCTCACATAACATGAAATCAGGATGGAAACCAGAAATCAGGATGCCATGTTTTCAGCTGTGTAGAATCACACCCTATCATAATGCATCATTACCAGATACAATCAGGAGGGTAATAAACAATGTTGTACGTCATGATATGAAATAGATTTTTCACACCCCAGTTATCTCTGAGTCTGACCATCTCACCGCTGACACTACGCACAGTGTAGCCCCCTGCTGAAGAGAGATTATTTCTTGCTGGCTTGTAATATCTGCAGTAATTATTGCACTTGCTCAAACAAAATAATCCTTTTCTAAACACTCTGCACGGCAACATGTCCTCTCTCCGTTTTTGTCCAAGTAAAAAAGCCATCAGAAAAGGTGTCTGCTTTGGCTGCTTAGACAATTGCACCCTTGTGGGAATGGCAGCATGAGCGGTGCAGTGGACACCCCAGCACTATTGACGTTATAAACATGTAAATGAAACACATTATGACTGACAATCAATTGTCCGTGAGCGCTGCAAACCTGCCCTCCTTTTCCCTGTGACAGCAACAAAATACTGCCTACCTTGGGAAGAGATGTTTGTGAAAACGGGGGGGGGGGGAGAGAGAGAGAGAGAGAGAGAGAGAGGGAAGGGAAGCCTTTTCTTTCGACTGGGGAGCAAATGCACCTTAAAAGCAAATGAATAATAGAGATGGACAAAATGTTTAGACTGGAAGGAATCTGCCATTGTTTGCGCTGAAAGCAGGGCTGCAGCTAAAGAATTAGCTGGCCCCCTTTATACCTTTAGTGTGGATATACAGGGCTTTTATAGTCACATTCAGAGTATTGTATTAAACTATTGGAGCCAGAGAGAAACTGGCTTTTTTACCTTGAATTATGTAATCAATATATTCTGGTGGGAACATCTATCATTGAATGGCTTTCTGTTGATTGAAAATGAATAGTTATTTGTAGTACAGGAAATATAAGAGAGAAAACGCGATGAATAGGGGAACTTTGGTCAAAAATAATTGCTGCATAGTTAAGTTGATCTTCTTCTGAAAGAGTGGTTATCATTTGACATGCTGCTATTTGCAAAGAATGGATGGGCAATTAAATCTTGCGAACGGTCCTCACACCCCAGACAAACAAAACCACAACACATATCACAACTCCAAAATTACTCCAGAGGTAAGGTAAACAAATGTATATGGAAAACAAAATGCTCAAGTGAGAAACACTGATCGCTTCTACTGTCTAGAATTCCCCTGTGTGTTTGTGTATACCCACTCCCAGGGAGAAAACAAAGCCTTGTGTAACACAAATCAGGAAAAAAAAAAAAAAAAAAACTAAATTTGTGTCACTCAAAAGCCCTCTGTTTTAACAGCACTGGTTGACTAATCAAGTTAAAAGGACAAGGTTTGCCGAGCACTTTACCAGCTGCACTCACAAATAGCTAGGAAGACCCTCACAGCTGGATTTGACTTGCAACACCTGGAGGAGAAAACTGCAACTAAACTGCATGGCTGATGATATCAAGTTGCAGAACAGTGAGAATGACTTTGCATTAAGCTCTGTACGGTATGGTCGTCTGGAGGACAAATATAAGTCTGGCTTGCTTGTCTTAACACCACACTGTATAACTGTGTTATTAACGATGTGAGTAAATGAGTATACTTCTGTTATTAACAATGAGTAAATGAGTATAGTTCTGTTATTAATGATGAGCGCATGTACATGCATGCACTAAACAATTTAGCTACAAAAGTAGAAAACAGCTGATAACCTTAGGCGTACTCGCAATTCAATTCTGACTCTCAGTAATTTAGTGAAAACATTTTCTTTCTTGAATTAAAAAATATTATGTAAATTATCTCCATACAATGTACTTCATAAAAGGTGTATTTTGTGAAATTCTAGAAGTCAATTCAACCATGCCCAGACAGTGTAAACATGGGACATGGGTTCTACTGATCAACTAAATTAACTGTCTTATATTGCAAGAGTGAATGATGTGAATGAATGTCAATCAACATTTTAATACCTCAAAGTATAAAACACTGGTGTAAGATCTGACGTTTTGTAAGTACTAACATGTTCTGGAAATTTTACATGCTACATATTACATATTTGTCACGTCAATTTTTGAAAACAAATATATCTTGTGTTCTAGATAATAATTATTCAAGAAATATATGTATTTTCCCTGTTTGCTAGATTCAAGGAATCTCTGTATCATTTAGATAAGAATCATCAAATGGTGTTATCGGCCAACACACAGACTCAGCTCTGACATGTTTCCATGAATCCAGGGTAGAACAGAACATCCACTCAGCCAGAATAAACCCCAGCGTTCCCAAAGGGAAAGATATTGGAGGCATCGCATGTTGAGAAAATGCAGAAAGGGGACGACTCAGTAATCATTAAGCCATTTACCAAAAAAATATGATAGAATGCGGAATCTCCACTTTCTTATATTATGTGCACACCATATCGGCACAAAATCTGAGGCAAGGCGCCCACAAGCAAATTAATTTGTGCAAGCAGGGAGTTGAGGGAAGTTGCTTTTGCTTGGCGCATGAATATGATGGGGGATCTTAAAATGCTAATTTCACTCATCAGGTGTGTGTTTGTTAGCACCACTTCCATGAACGGAGTGTTTTAAAAAATAGTCCAAACTTTTTTGCAAGAACAGGTGGGCTGTGATGCTCACAGAGTGGCTACAACAACTGTCCGTTACATTCTGAATCTCCTTAAAACACAGCAGAGTGGACAGTGGACGGGTGTACTCCACTGCTATCTATTGTTATTCCGAGGAACAACATGCTTGAAGCCACTCGTAGGCAGCCAAGACCACTGGCATTGATTATACGAAATCAATACATAACATTTAATAAAGAAAAGAGGCACACAAATAGAAGGTATGAGATAAGACATTTCAGAAACCGTGTTAGGGAAAGCAAATTGAATGCGCATCTGATTGTACACTATTAGGCAAAAATAATCGAGGGGGAAAATAAATTCCCGTGTAAAAAGAGTGTCTCACATTGTCAAAGGCTATCAGGACCAGAGACATAATGGTGCTAGTGAATTCACCACGTTGTGTTGTGCACCGCATCGGAGTAGGACACTGTAGTTTAGCTACAAAAGAAAACCCCTCACAATACACTTCGAAAAGCCCTCCCCGAAATTATTAACTTCATAACCAGTCCGGCGAGTGGACACACATTTGACAATAAGTGACAAATGTAAGCTATCCTTAACCGCTCTTTGCCCCATAAAGCACTTCACCTAATAATAAAAAATGTCACAAGAATAACAGCTAATCAATGTCAAAGGCATAGCGTGTTCATGTCATCCCTTTTGCAGCCTAGGCTATAACAAACTATCGTTTTTGAACTAGGCAATTCAAATAAAGCTATTTGCCGAAAATGTTATTCCACCCCAGTTCAAGTGCCTGCATGATGTTGTCAGTTGCCAACGTTGTGGGACTCCTATTCAACACACACAGGCAGTGGATAAACTAACACATCATTGTTGGAACAATACGCTACATGCAGGCGATTGCGTTAACATTTAAAAATTAATTAACACAATCTCAGTAAAGCAAAGTGATGCTCTAAGTGGAATACGTGTTACATACTGTACTTTATAAGATAGAAACACCTGCAAAACAAATGTTCAAATAACTTAATCTACAGGTAATTCAACCACAGCATAAAACCAGTCCTCATCTAACGGGTTTGACCTAGTGGGAAATAAGACCCTGCACAACTGAACGCGTTTGGCTAGGAAACTTTCTAACATTCTCCCCATTCCTACTCAGTCTTTTCAGTCAACCATAAACTACTCTCAACTTGTTACAACAACTTCAGTGAAAACAGATTGTGGTGATACTGCGATCAGAGCAAATATGTAATGCTTCTAATTTCACAAGGACGATAGTCCCGCCTGTATACCCTTACAATACGGACACATTACGCATTCTTTCTCAGTTAGAGCCTTTTATTTCCTAGGAGACGAGAGAACACGCATTTGGCGATTCCTTTCGAGACCTACACGCTGAACTACCATGACAATATTACAGCTCTAGAGTCACAAATATGATGTTGCCACACAAAAAATGTTGTTGTTTTCTTACCGTTTTTCCTTCTTGGGTTGGCTTGTTTTCGCCTCTTACACCTGGGGCCATCCGCCATGATCTCCTGCTTCATTGATAAGAGTGGATCAGATGGCAGCTCGCATGGACTCGACTCCTTGAATCAGCAGCACGCAGGCTCAATATCTAACAACCAAACACACAGCAACAATGTGGGTATTGGGAGATCCCATTTAAATACTAGGCGCCAAATGTAACATAGTTATAGAAAACACAAATGCCGTAGAAAACAAAGGTGTTGTAGAATGTAAGAACGTTCTAATGAGCGACAAGGGACTGTATCAATCTATTTTTGATCTGTAATGCAACTGATCGGGATCATCGTAAGTGGAAGGAACACTGACGACAGGAAAGCAGGCAGAGGGGGAGACATGGAATTACACCTTCAATAGGCTATTATAACTGCCCGTAGGGTTGTATCCAGCGTTTTACATAGTCTATTCAAAAATGTAAAGTTAAACGACCTTACTTCTGTGCATCTTGGCATGCAAATGCGCATATTTTATTGCAAATAATGGCCGGCCTTTTTCTGTGCTTATGTTTTGAAACCTGAGTTCAGAACATTGTGTACTGACAGTTTAAATATGCATCACTGTGATTTTCAAGTTATGAATTTAACAATTGCAGGCTTTCTGTCAAATGTTAGGTCACAGTCAAGTGTCAGGGGGTCTCAAACGACAAGGAGCTCGAGAGGAGCTTCACTGCGCCTTAGCCCTGATATCAAGTACATAATAGATATAAAACTGAATGTGATACAAAAAGCTGAGTTTTGAGAAACGTAACGGTTTTTGACACACCAAGCTCACTATGATGAACTTTGGATAATGACCCCTTGTGTGTGTTTGTTCAAGTTAATTTGATTATAGGCTCCATACCATATTTCAGCTCAAAATAATGCACAGAAAGGCGTATGAATAAATTCACAAATCAGGCAAAACAGACATAATTTGATTGCGCCATGTTCAAAAGGACAAATCGTGAAAATTATGGTTGAATTTAACAGCATCACCTCAAGTGGACCTCTGCCATATGATTGTATTATGGAGAACGAACCATGACAGGGAAAACAAACAAACAAACACAAACGCTCACAAATACCATACAATTTATAGATCAGCAAAAATGCATGTTTAAAGAAAACATAGACCTACTGTAGGCTACACATTGTCAAATTAAAATACTTTGTATAGAGCGATTATCATGTAAATAAGATAAGCGAATATTTACGGAGGGTTTTTTTTTCAGACATATTGTCTGTGAGACAACTTCTGTATGAACTCAATACCGATTCATATTGATAGACACTAACAAAACGAGTTGGGTACAAAAGGGTGCATGGCTCGGTGAAAGTGAACACAACAAGATCGCTCATATTGTTGTTTTGTCACCACGATTTTTGCGGGTCGAATACTATTGTATCAAATTGTATTTACAAGAGCTGCATCTTCTCTGATATAGCGCAAAAGAAAAGTGGTTATGCGTTCTTTCACTAGGTAACGCGCACCTCTCCTCCACCTGTGCAGGTGACAAAGTTTCAGGAGGCACTAAGGAACCAAAGCTCCCAAGTTGCAATAACTAAAACATGATGAAGCACCTATTGCAAAAATGTTATCAAACAGTCGAGGTAAAGAAATAACACATACCTTGTTTTGTATTGTACTATATCTGGTCGATGAATTCGGTTGAACGATAACAGACTGCAGCAGTAACAATTTGGAGAAGTGCGGATCCTTGCAAATGATAATAAGCCTTAGAAATAGTTGGAGGAAGGACCGTTATTCCTGCTGGGCAGGTTAGAACTGATCTCTTTCAGCCACTCCAGGAAACAAACCTGGGGACGGACTGACGTGTTACGCCTCTTCTAATGACATTTTTTCTTTTTCTTTTCTGTAATACAGAGAAACCCTGAAACACACGCCACCTATCTTCACGGGAGGGGATAATTGAGGAGCGCCAAACGTGAGCATCTTCTGGTAAACGTGATAAGTTTTTTTCTTCTCCCCATTTGATTCGAGTGAAATGAACTGTGTCGGACTACCATGCAGTCGAAGCAAGAATAATATTTGAAGTAAAGTTGGAACGTTTCCATTTACCCCACAAATCGCCACAACTGCAAGAGAAAATGATCTTCGAAATAATAGCCTAGTGTTGCGAATGACCAGGGATGACAAACCAAGGATAAAAAGCATTTCTGCACAATGTGTTAATTGGAAGTAAGCATTTGAGGTTTGGGCTGTTAATGTCGTGTATTAATATAACTGTTGCGTTTGATATATGTTTTATTTTTTTCTTCCTCTATGGACTTGCAGCCCATTGTAGTGCCGTAGCACGAGAGTAAAATGACTTGTATTAATACCGGTGTGAGAACACTGTACATCGGTGTCACCTTACTGAGCGAACGAGGCTGAGCACGTAGAGGTTTGCTGACGATACCGTCGCACTTGCCAGGTAAAGGTAGGCCCGTGTGTCAGGTACAGTACATGAAGTTAGGTGGCTCGCAGCAGTGTGCACTGCAAACAGTAGATACGTAGCCTAGTTGCTCACAGCAAGTGAATAAATGTATTTGTCTCAGGTATTATTCAAGATTCCTGTCGAGAGAAATGTCACCCCTTTGCAACTACACGACTTAGTTATTAGTCCAATTAATGTTTATCATTATGATTTATCTATTGCCAAGTGATGCTGTTTCCATTTCTGACTCTCAACGGTGCAGAGGGTGGCTCCACCTTTGAAATGCTGTGATTGGTTATGTAAATAAAGTATTATTTCTGTCCTGTCTTTATGCAGTTATCAACTGTATATGGATAATTAAATCATCAATCAAGGGGCTGGACTGTTTGATGCCTTTGTCCAATGCCAATCAGATTCCAGCGAAGCACAGTCGAGAGGAAAGGTGCACATCTGGCATTACATTGTTTTTCTCCCCACTCGATAGACAGCCATTTGAGCAGTGATGCCTTGAGAGTATTTTGTTATTATTATTATTGCATTTATCTGCAATTAAAGGTGATACGGTAGTTCTATAATAATAATAATAATAATAATAATAATAATAATAATAATCGTAGTAATAATAATAATTATTATTATTTTTTAATATTATTATTATTATCCTATTATTATTATTATTATTATTGTTTGTAGTGTTCCATTTTAATGTCGCCTATTGAATATATGTATTTATGGTGTCTTGCCGTTTTCTTTTCATCAGTGCGTAATTTTGTACACAATTCCTTTTTTGTCATTCATACAGATGTTTTAGTGTGTTTAATAACCTGACCAAGAGGACCGCGATTTCTGCATCTGGTAAGTAGCCTCTCTCGCTCTCTCTCTCTCCTGCATGTAGCGCAAGTTTTTTGCTGTTCCTCCGACGAGTTGTCCTACTCTGTATTGCGTCTTGATTTATTGTGCAGAAAGTGCGTCAAAGTAAAACGTATGCAACAACATGTGTTGTGATCGACTGATAGTAATACAAGTCTCAAATTGCATGCTGATAAAGACCATTCATTGTAAGTGCGTGGGTAAACCAAGCGAAGGGTCTAACTGCCAAATTCACGACCCCCCCTGCCGCAACTCCAGAACTGCAGTGTCCTGCTCATTCAGCCCTGTTCTAGTGGCACCCCTCGCTTTCCGCTTGAATATTTTACACATACATATACAGCGTGAAAGAGGATTACATTTGATAGCCAACCTATAGGGGGACCTTGAGGTTAATGAAGGTTAATGAATCTGTTAATTTAATTGAGAAAACACAACACAGTGTTATTGCCCTTGAAAGTGAGTCTTATATGTACATGTCACGTTTTCTGGTATAGATACCACATACATTGCACTTAGATGATCTGCTCCAGGTTTATCATTATGCTTTATCAAGTGATTCGCTATGACTGCTTCAGGCTATAGTAATTGTGAATTAAGATGAGTAGGTTTGATAAGGAGTAGTAGGTAAGTCTGCAACAATGTAGCCTTGCAGTGCCCACATATTAGGTAAATGTCAAGATGATCATTAAAGTTGAGACAAAGTCAAAGTCACATCACTGATTGTATCAAGTGACAGGTAATAAGCTTGGGTCTCAACATCACAATCAGGTTAACATTTTGCTTGGGAAAGGCACACTTTGAATTTAGAGAGCAGTGGTATTAGACACAAAACTAATGTACCTCAGATACCAGATGTAATTTATCACATGCTCTAAAAAATGTCAAATGTTATAAGAATTAAGGTGTTTTATCTAACCACAACCCCCTTTGAAAAGATAGCTTGTCAGGTAATACACAGGTGCAGCTGTTATTTACATGAATCACAGCAGGCTCTTGTATGATTAGTAACAAAAGCAATATGGCATTTTCTTTTCTTGTGTCATAGTCCCATGGAAACAGCTATCTTTGGATTCCAACTCCCAGGACTGCTGTGAGTGGGAAACTCTTAACATGAGATTGGTCCCTGGAAATCGTACATCTGTGCTAAAACGTAAGGGAATGCACAGGTGGCGGGAAATCACTAAGCTAAATAGAAGCAACGGGAGAGGGGACGAAATCACTTCCTGCCATGAGAACATCCCCACAACTGGTTGCTCAGGCTGCATTTTACTGCACGTGGCCCCTCAGTCATTTAGCTGTAAACAAATACCATATATTGTATGACACAGTGTGTTTGTTTTGATGTATGCGAAGGAGAGCTTAGTTTTAATTCATAGTCTTGCACAAAGCATTACTCACACAGTTCTCAGCCTCATGTGGTGGTGCCCAGTGCACGACGTATGCAGCACTAAAAGAAAGGAGTGTGACACACAGCGCCTCTCCCAGATCACGTCCTTCGCTCTAGTTTGTTTATGCCTCTTCCCACTACGAGAAAATCTCTCAATGGGACCGGCTTTGTGATACCAGGGTCCCACTGCTGTACATGTGTACGCCATTTCTCTGTTCGGTATGAGGAACATGAGAGATTGATGGACAATTAAAGAACAGAGGCAACTCCGGGTGTGTGTGTGTGATCTCTAGGACTCTCAAACATGCAAAATGAATTTAGTTTACATTTGCTGCAGGCATTACAGGCAAAGAGTACTTCTTCGGTTGTGCATTTCTCAAAACACTTCAGATGTTTGTCAGCGTATATGAAAGGAAGCCGGGAGAGAGATCGCTGTATGACAGATTGCTGAGAAACAAATGATTACATCAAAAAGGTGTTGATTTTTCTCATGTTGCTCTTGTTCAATTCAACAGAGTAGGGCTCCACAATGACCACTTATTCATTTCAGTGGCTTAAATAAGAGACATATCATTCGTTCGGTATCAGATTATTCTTTTTTTGTTGGAAAGAGGTCAGCTCCCTTGTGGCCGCAGTAGAAGATTGGGAGAGGCTATCTGGGTCTCACAAAAAAACAGTATTTTCTCATATTTTGATGTTCCAGCTTTGTGAAGCATACCCAGAAGGGAAGAGACAGAAAACACAGTCAATTAATATTTGACATTGACAAAAGTTAGTCCTCTTTTACCAACAGCTCCGTCGGAAAAGGTAAAATCAGGAAAAATAGGAAAAACTTTCTCCCTCATAAGATGACTTATCTGCTCCCTGAAATTAATAATTGACGGTGGCTATGATGAATTATTAATCAAACATTTGAATAATTGTTGTATCTCTAATCTCTATACACATTTGCATATTAGCCTTTTAATGTCTGCCTCCATATATGACGCCACATCCTCCTAGGACACAAAAATATAATTTATATAACTAACTTACATCCTCAAACTGTGTTTCTCTCTTTATAATTTCCATACAGTGTTCCAATTTACTGTAAACTGGTGTCATATAGAAAAACCCAATAAACTCAATTTGATGAGTCTGAAATAACAAGGCTGGAAATTACATGTAATTTCCCCTCAAATACCAGGCACTGTTTATTCAATGGAAATATGGTGGCACAATTATCAGGTTTGATATCTAACAAGCATCAGTGGTGGGCTTTGATCCTGGGCTCCATCCTGAGGGGGTCACATTAACTCTCAAATGACCAGCATGTTAAGGAACAGAGGATGGTTAATAGCATCTCATTCTCAGCCCCAACCAGTTACTTACCAGCAACCTGGTTTATATGATGGATGCGGCATTATAACCCGAATATGAAGATTAATATAACACTGAACAATGTTAAATAACAAAACAACGATGAGTCCAGTTAACAATATTTCCATCAGTGATTACAGTGTAATAATTGATATCACAATGTTCTATGCATGTACATTTTAAGCTCAATTATTTATTTTTTTGGACAAATACTTGGAACTACTGTGGTATCAAAGGTGAGACCACACATTTTTTCAATGTCAATTATTTTGTTGTCCCCGTATTTTCATTTTATGTGTGTGTGTGTGTGTGTGGGGGGGGGGGGGGTATTTTTTTTTCACCCCCATCGAAACACATCTATTAATCTCACAGTGAAGCTCATGGTCGCCACTCGGTAAGTAAGGGAGTTCGCTGCAGAACAGATGTACACCTACACAGCTCATTTTCCAACCCTGTTTTTTTACAGTACGGCAGCACTGTACTGAGGTCAGGGGCAGCCGATAGAACGTAACAACATTGGCGGTGTTTGTCAGATGTGAGAAATAAATGTTGCTCTTTTTTTTTTTCTCTTTCTCTTTTCTTTTTCTCTTTTCCCATAAGTGATCGTACAGTTGTTGATGGACTTTCCAGAGCCTAATAATATGTTTGGGCGTACGAGACTACAACATTGCCGGCGTAGTCTACAGACCCTGCTGTGGCAGTAGGTGAGACCGCTGTGGGTTCTAACAGTAGGAGGCTGCTCGTTCGTGCCCCGAAACACAACAATCGGGGAGTTCTGCTAAATTGTTTGGGTGTGGAAATGTAATGAACAAATGACTATTGTGATGATTTCCGCTCTCTGTGTTCCTGCAAAGCGGTGGCCTGTTCCTCTCACCTATCGCTCCCCGTCTTTTTGGCAGCACCCTAAACAGAGAGAAATTGAAGGGAGTTGATTTGTCTTTGATCCCTGTGCTTGTTGTCAAAGCGCCTGGGATTGAAGAGACTGTTGGCCACAATTGACTGCGACAATTAGGAGATGATCAGAGCCCTAGAGTGGAGCACTTAAAGGGTAATTTACATGTCAGTTTGTCGAATTAAAAATAGGGGGGAAAAAGATATTCAGCTCAGATTTTTTTTGTATTTCTCTGTGCCTTGTAAACTGTAATTTGTTCTCTGCGAAGGGAAACCTGGCAGAGGAGCTAGGATGCCCATTACCATTTGAAAAGAAGCAATCATGGGGCCACTGCTGAGCCTATTGTCCAGTAAAAATGCTGATTTGCAGGCAGTGAGTAAAGAGAAACCTTCTGCTGAGGTAACTCCTCTCATAGTGGCTTCTCCTTGTTGAGATTTCTATTCTACACCTTCAGTCCCCACACTGCCTGTCATTATGGGGCTGTTTTATGGCCAGAGGAAGGCATTGGACTCTGTGCAACCTCCAGGCCAGTGAAAGAAAGGAGGGAGGACGTATAACCTAACAGCAGGTTGATAGGATAATACCAGTCATCTGTTGCCCTGTATCATTTCTATTGTGCCACCCATTTCCATAACCCCCCCCCTGCCCTACTTCATTCCTCCTGCCATTTCAACTCTGCTGCTGTTTTGTCTGCGTGTTTGAGTGTGGTTGTAGACCCTGTGGGAGAAAACAGAGGGAGTGAAGGTGGAAGTTGTTTGAGGTGTTTTTTGTCTGGCCAGGGGTCATCATCTAACTGGTCTGTCCCACTCAACCAACTCCCTCTCCTGCTGCAAATGAACTAATCCAGATTGAGCTGTCAACGTAAACATATCCCTAATCCAAATATGTGTGATGCCCACATATGTGAAAAAGAGTGGAATGAGCAGTGAACAGAATCTATATCTAATCCCAGGGAAATAAGATTTATTTCTAGAAACGCAGGCTCTAGAAATAAAACAAGAGTGAATTAGGAAATGGGCAGGTGGGTTTACTGATTTCTCTAACATTGGGCTATGAGAGACTGAATTGACCAAAAACCATACATACATAGATCTGCTTCAACAGATACAGAAAGAAATTAATTAATAAAAAACAGATTTTAACACACATTTCTTAAAACACCACAATTTAAGTTTAAGCTTTTAAATCCTAAGTACTCAGGCTCGGTTAATATTGTGGTTGCTATTTTTAATGCACAATTATAAACAGAGGCTTAGGATTCACTCTTTTCAAAATTGTCTTCTGACAGACACACACACACACACACCCACACGCGCAGGCACACACACGCAGGCATGCACGTAGGCACTGACGCACGCACACACACACGCACACACACACACACATGCACACACGCACACACACACACACACACACACACACACACACACCATGTACCTGTCTTTTATGTGTTTTTTTCCTCAGCTGCAAAAGTGTCAAACGAAGACCAGAGCAACTCAACAGGGGAGTAGAAGCAGATATCGAGGACACACAGAGTGATGAGAGGGAGAGGCCAGGAAAGGGCCTGATGCAGCCCGGTTCTGTGGGAGAGAGAGAGACACGGGAACATTTGGATCAAAACGCAGGCAGCACAACAGGAGGTGAGTTTTCCCCAGGTAATGGATAAATGACATCCAGATGAACTGTCACTCTATTCATTCAACTCATTCAGTGCCGAGGGTGAATAAAGTCGCCCAAACGGTCGACATTCCAGAGTGCCGAGGGTGACTTTATTCACCAAAAATGCATCAACTATGTTGCTTTATTTTGCAGCCAATCAAAGTGTTGTTGCTAGGTAGACACCACATAAAACACTCTAGGTGGTGAGTGTTCCGGAACTCTTCAGCAGTTAGTGGGTTAAGCCTCCTGTTCCAGCCAGCCACAATTAACTGAATGTGTTTCCCCTTTTGTGTGCACAATGAGATGCTAAATAAATATTTGAATATTTCTAGATTTCAAAAATTCAAATGGTCTTTTTGTGTGATGTGTTTGTTAGCAAACTCCTATGCATGTTGCCTCTTTGCCTTGGTTTAGAGCACACAGTAGACCACACAGTAGACCACACAGTAGACCACACAGTAGACCACACAGTACCCCAACACTAAGACACATCTAACATATGACAATGATGTCAATAAAGACACTGTTAATGTCAGTTGTGTTTTCTACACGTAAACATTCATACAGCTTCTGCTAAATTCTGTAAGGTTGAAGCTGCTAACCTACGCTGGGTCCATTGATTAAAAAAACTTTAGAAAAGGTGTCTCTCATTAAATAATTCTCCCACTCCTCACCCCTGTGCTTACTTCCTTTCCGAAAACAGTAAGCAAACGTGTTCTGTACGTGGGCATGTTTACATGTTCTACGATAACTAATATCACCTTATGACCAGGTCAGACTCACTGCACAAATCAGTGTGTCTGGCCTAGGGGGCCCTGAGGGCCGGGCAATGAGACCGTGGGTTTGAGGCCCGGGGCGTTGAACTGTGAGCCTGACCTGGTTATAAGACAACACTGACAGCCTATGTGCTATCACCGCCCACCAACGGCCCCAGAGAAGGAAGTCCAGACAGGTACAGAAGGCCACTGCACCCCTCTACCAGGGAGGTGTGTGTGTGTTGTGTTATCAGAGTTGCAGTCCTATGGTAAGTAAGGAAGAGACTTTCTCAAATATATATTCTACATATTACATTCACCATCACATGCGGTATGAAGGGGAAAGAGCAAAAGCATAAGTGATACACAGGATGTTTTATACACATTTTGCCCCCCCCCTCCCCTCCCCCCCCCTCCCCCGCCTCCTCCCCCCTCCCTTCCCTCTTCATCTCTCTCTCTCTCTCTCTCTCTCTCTCTCTCTCTCTCTCTCTCTCTCTCTCTCTCTCTCTCTCTCTCACACGCTCTCCTGTTTGTTTAGCTCTATGCAAACAAATAGGTGTTTGTGTCCCAAACAGTGTGACAGTAAATGCAGGTTTGATCTCCTGCCAGCGATGGCGATG
>NC_139668.1:18867990-18900490 GCF_951799395.1 Argentina silus | reverse complement strand
TAATACATTAATGTAACATAATTGGAGTTCTGCAGTTCACTGAGAATGCCTGGGCAGCGTGTGCATAACATGGTAAGGGCTGTGTAGCATCTCCAGAGGTGGTAACACCACTCATTCTGCCTCTCTGACATCTGCTGAGATGGTTCACTTGCTAATCCTCTATGATAATGTTGTATATCAGGGTCAGTTGCGTACCATGCAGAGAAGTCATTATGGAAGCTGAACCAAACAAAGAGAAGGCAACAAACACAATGCTGCACCCTGAGTTAGCGAGGAATACTTTAGACCGTAAGACATGTTTAAACATCTATTTCACCTGAGTAGGGAAGCATGATTGCAGACAGGTTAAAGGTTAATAACACTTGACTCAGGGCTCACTGCAATTGTCTGGGCAGCTTTAATGTTGAGCACAGACCTTCACTGCAAATCCCATTAACCTGGCAAAGAGCATTTAAACACTCCAACTGAAAACCTATTAGGTTCAATTTGAAGCTGTGCTAACCAGTCCATACCACTCAGCTGAATTGATCCTTAAGTTACTGTGTCATCTATGGCGTAAAGTGTACTGTTACCTCCCTGAAAAAATAACCAAATAAATCTACACAAGCACTGACTGCATAATTACAAGGTGTTCGGCAATTACTGACAACTGACTGACGGTGCAAAGAGGAGAATATTATCGAGAACGTACAACAATAATACAGAGAAATAAAGAACAAATAACGAGGAGAACAAACAACAAAGGACACGTAGCTGAACACTGTCTCATGGAATATGCTCCTCGTAAAGGAGTCGTGCCCATGAGTTTAAGTGTAAAGCTCAGCGTTTGCACCACTGCGCCGTGGGTGATTGTATTAAGGTTAGATGATGGAGGTAAGCGAGGATGTTACGCATGACGCAGTTTCACAATGTTCACACACATCCAATTCAATCTGTTTGACATCCACTAATGTGCAGGGGGAAAGGTAGGCCTATGCTAATGTGTGCTCTTCTCACACACGCTGGACGTAAGTGGCACAATTCTGAGTCACCCACAAAGCCTTCGTATTCTGATGAGGACTAGCCTACTCCTCCTCGTATGGCATGGAATGTTCTAGTAAAACACTCCAACGTAGGTTAGTGGCCTATTTCAAGTTGAAGCATTATTTTGATGAATACTTCTTTTGGTAGTTGAGAAAAAAAAAAGACCAGATTTCTCTCGGTGCAAGGAGTGTTTTTGCTTGGTCAAATCTGGTGCAGTGCACGCATGCGGTCCGGGCAAAAGTGAGTGAATACAATAGAAACATTCAAAATATCCGGTTTTAATAATTAAAATCCATTCATCTCCGTGCTGAACAGAATCGTATACAGTTGAGATCTTAATTTCCCCCATTGTGGCAGACCATAGTGAATCATACAAGAGAGCAATAAAACAAAAACAAGCCTCATGTGATTCTTCACAACATAATCAAATGGGGACAACCAACGCTACGAGCCACTGACAGCTTGACAGTTCAGATGGGCGACTGCCAAGCCATTGCTAAATATACACTGGGGTCAGTCTTTGGCAGTTCTTCTCCATTGTCAAGCTGGCTTCAGGTTTTCTGATAAAAGGGGGCTGTTTGCTAAAGTCAAGTGACAGTTGTGACAGGGGATAGGGCGTGGGTTGGGGTCTCCGCTACTGGGGCTGGGATTGTGTGTGCTGGTGGAATAGTGTAAAAAAAAGAGACCTGATGGTCCTGACCTGCCGGTGGTTGATAGGCACGGGTGGCGGGGGGATAGGACTTGTCACGGGGTCCCTAGACATAGGGCCAGAGTGACGGTGGTTGTCCTGCTCTTTCCTGTCGGGATCTGGCTGCGCGAAGCATTGATGAACTCAGCACAATGTTGAATGGGGCTGTTTTGGCAGCTGAGACAGTGGAGCTAAAGCTGCAGGTCAGAGATAACGCCCTCACAGATCTCTGTGCCCTCACCCGCGAGTGGCCGTCCCACCAGAGGACAGGAAACAGGTCCCGTTAAACAATCTCACTTCTCTGCTCCTTCATTTAAAAAAAAAAAAAAAAATATGTTTCTAAATGTAGCTTGATAGATTGGAGTACTCTGCCTCTTGTACCAGCCGACCCCCGACCCCCCCCCCCCCCCATCCCCCCGACCCCCCAGGCTCGTTTGCATTACTTCATTTCACCTTTGAAGTAGACCTCAGGAAGCAGGGCCTAATCTTGGTGAGGAAACTGTAAGGTGATGCTTGATTTTACAGTGGAAAGCTTGGAAGGATGTGACTGACCACTTACGGCACACGGACCTGGTGGCCTCGACAAGGTCCCCCCTCCTGCTTTTCCTTTAGCCCTGGTCATCACAAGAGGTCAAAGGCCAGGGAGAATAACCGACTGTTAGCTTAGTGTCTCACTCAGGAAGGATGTGAATGCAAGGTACAGCGTGTGATAATAACACAAGGTGACTCCATCAATTATGAATGTGTGCACAAATGTAAGACAACAAATTAAGCCTTTCAGTCTCCTGAGCAGCCACATGGCCATGTCTCATCATGTTCAACCGTCGCTAGGAGATTTCTTTAATGAAATATTCATGCCATGCAATATAAACTATGTTTTTACAATGTCTGAGATTTTATTTTATTGTTTTTGCCAGATGCTGAACCCTCAAATAAAGGCACGATTCTCAAACAGCATAACATTATCGTTTTACTCAGGAATACCCTCAGATACTGTATTTATCACCTGAAAAACCAACAAATGTTCAACAAAGATAATCTGAATGACACCATGGTTACATTGCATGTCAACTGCTCATCTCTTGCAGGGAATCAAACCGGTGGATTTGGCCTTCCTTTGCGACAACACAGGCCTCAATACTAACACCGCAACACAAGGAATGGGATGAGGGCTTGATCTCCCTGTAGAGAGGGCGGGGGGCTTCCTGTCAGTTACAAAAATGAATTAAATCAGAGGGATTAACAGTACCTGTAAAGGCCTGTCAGGTAGATTTACAAGGCCTGCTGATAAGCTAGCAGAAGGGGTAAATGCGACTGGCATCCCGTTGCTGCCAGACAGAAAGGAAAACACTCCCCTTTTCCCCCAGCCACCACCTTTAATATCTGTCTTGACTGGGGCTCTGTTGATGAAGACTTCCTGTTTGTATAGAGTCACTCTCAGGGTGATAAATTCACTCCAAAACTGAGCTGGTGTGCGTGTGTGTGGGGCGGGGGGGGGTGGGGGGAGCAACAGCTGCCTTGATCCAGGGGAAAAGGCACAAATTCCAGCCAGAGAACACTGACAGAATGCTGCCCAGAGTTGTCCCTGAGGATCCTAGACCCAAGCCAGGCCAAGGCTCCATAGTTACAGCCTGACTATTCACTCACTAACATGTTACACCGTAGCAGCAACTTCAATGGTTTTTCTAGAATTGCAATTGGAAGAACTCTCAAATCAGTATATGAGTGGTCTTGTCTAGAATCTTGTTTGACAAATGTTAATCATTGGAGAAGATTCTGAGGTACCAGATGACATTAAGTAAAGATGCTTACAAGCTTCCTTTGTGAATGAGAAGGGCCAGATATAGAAAGCTGAAGTATGCTTATAGGAGTACTGGGCAGGTCATGTTGATGTCAACCCTGCTGTCATTACCTATACAGTCATCTGTAATCCTCCTGGTAGAATTTTATACATGCCATTTAGCTGATGCTTTTATCCAAAGCGGCTTACATTGCTGTGAGTGCATACATTTCAGTATATATGGTCCCAGCAGGAATCCAACCCACAACCTAAGCGTTGTTAGCACCATGCTCTACCGACTGAACCACAGAGGACCAGAATTTTCTCTCTTACCACGTCACACTGGCAATTCATAAGTTTCCATCAGTCTTGAACTGACTGCTACTTCGAACTGTTTTGTAGAACGATTTTGCAAAGGTGGCCAATAGTTGCAGACATCACCAGTATCACAATATCAGTGTCTCTGTGAGTGACGGGTATTTGAGTGCAAAAGTGGCTCACTGTCAGGATCTAAGATGACCTCCCACAGTTTCTCATCTCTTCAATGTAGATTCTCCTCTCAAGACATCCATAACTGTCGCACGGTTTCCTTGGATGAGGATACGAAAAGTAACTATTTGCAGAATCAGGTATGCAGCTTCATCTCCTGGGCAAAGAAAAAGCCAGTATATACATTACATATATATATATCAAAAGTAAGAGTAAAACATCTTATCAATAAAACATCTTATCAATTTCCAACATACATACAGTATTGTGTGTTGTAAAATGACCTCTTAAAGTAGGATACATCATGCAGTGGTGTGTGCTTGAGTATTTTCCATAACAAGATGGAAGAATTGCATCTTCTAAATACATCTTTCCAAAGACCTGTCTGCTGTTGTCAGTTAGAGCCCATGTTAACTAGTCCTCCAGGACCTCTCAGAGTCCATGTTAACTGATAAGTGGTTCTGGTTAGTTGAGCTGGACCTCCTCTGTTGAGGCTCACCTCCGTGCTGTCTCCTCATAAAGCATATTTTCTCATATAACATCTGAGTTATGATGTGGTGAAAAGTCATTAAGGCGCTGAGCATTGGATTATAAAGGGCTCTGCTTATTTTAGGCATCAAGGGTAGGACCCACCATTCTGAGTCATTCTAATTGAAAACATCAGTTTGCAACATTTACAAGGCCGCTGTAAAATGTATTCCCCTGTGCTGTATTAAGTCACTGCACCTCCATGTATCCACCATATATATCATCAGTCCTCTCACCGCTGAGGTCTGTATGGGAAAGCAATTCACAATAGTGAGCTATTTAGCCTACTTTCTCCTCTTTATTTATGTCCTCTGTGCAGCCAAGCACCTAGCAAGGGCCTGTTTGAAGGGAGTTGCTGTAGGTCGGCTTTCAAAGCTGGAAAAAGATGCCCAAGATAGAGTCCACCATCGGCATTTAGGCCAAGTCCCCTGTGAAAATGTTGTCACCCGTATACGATTAGGTAATACATTATGTCATAGCTGTGAACAACAGGTGGGGAATGCTGGGAGATTCAAATTACACAGTAATTTTGTTTCAGGTGGTTTGTTTCACACAAAATAAATGTCGGTCTTTCAAAGTACAGTAAAGATCACACACTGCAGTGGTTGAAAAAAATACTGTTTTAACTGAACCTATCGTATAAAAATCTGATTATTATTATTGTTATTATTATTATACAGTGCCTTCGGAAAGTATTCAGACCTCTTCACTTGTTGTGTTATAGATTCAATTTAAAATTGATTAAATTAAAAGAATTTGCCATCAATCCACACACAATACCCTAGAATGACAAAAGCGAAAACACGTTTTTTGAAATTTCAGTAAATCACACAAGAGATGGTACGGAATTTGGATGGATTTGCACCAAACTTAATGCTTTGTAGTAAAACCAAACAAACATATTTCCAGCCACTTTCTTTGCTGTATCACTTGAAGTTATTGTTGCAAACACAATTATGGATATGAGATAGATTATTTTCTATTAAGGGATTATTTTTGTTAACTTGGTTATAGACCAATTTTGTAGAGTGAGTTGATTGTAGATGTAGACTGAGATGATGTTTTCCCATCGACTGTGCTTTTTCCTCTCCACCATTCAACTTTGCAGATTTTTGTAAGTCTCCCCAGGCCTCAGGGTCGCATTCCTGAGCAGTTTTGTTCCTCTCCATTTGCTCAGTTTGTAATGACAACCTGATCCACACAGTGTGTAATTGATTCCTATGCAAATCAGAGACCCTAAAAAACAAAGATATTAATTCCAAAATTACATGAACTATTATCCTTGCATTAAGATGGCCCCAATTCAACTTATTGAGTGATTTGTTGATTACATTTTTTGGGCATTTTAGCTCATTTTAAGTGTCATAGCAAAGGGTCTGAATACTTACGTACATGAGGTATTTCTGTATTTCAATTTTAATAAATGTACTGAAATTTCTAAAAACCTGTTTTCACTTTGTCATTCTAGGGTGTTGTGTGTGGATTGATGGCAAATTCGTTTAATTTAATCCATTTTAAATTGAGTCTATAACACAACAAAATGTGGAAAAAGTGACGGGGTCTGAATACTTTCCGAAGGCACTGTATTTTAGTATTTTTATAAAAGAAAAAAAAAGTTACATTGTACATGCCATAGTACATTAAAACGACTGATAGCAAAATAGGTGGACACAGATGAGGAAAAAGACCTGCAGAATATATCAGCAGCAATACCCAGCAACAACCACCATCTCTGGCACCGTCCACCTCCTCTCCTCTGTGCTAGAAACACGATGTTTACATATGTTCCCCACTGGTTGAGAATACTCTGTCTGAGAGAGGTAATGTTCCCTAGCCATGAGAAAACGTGTTTAGCTTGGATGAAGAAAGCCTTCTAGATTTAACACAGACTATGAGCTGATCTTGAGCTGAGCTTTTTTTCCACTCCCCCCTCCCCTACCGCTCATTGGGACAGTTGGCATCCCAGACGACATAGGTCATAGGATACATAACAGTCATGAAATGTTCTCATGGTGTTCAGACAATTCCATGCTGAACAGTTCCATCAAGAACAAGTACGACACATCATTGAGTGATGTAAAGGTGATAGTTATAACACCCTTTATAGAGTATGAATTTGCATATAATGATTTGTCAAGCATCCATGTAGACTTTATGAAGGGTTTATGAAGGCATAATAATAAAAAAATTAAAAAAAAACTTCAATTCAAAGTCACTCAACAACACTGAAACTTAAAACCAATGGTTCCCTCATGTTCGAACACACAACACAATACAGGGTGAGACACAATAGTTTGGTGGGAGGGAGCATTGTGACCAAGCGTTGTGATTTGGCAAACTAGGTTTGTGAGTCTTCATCAAGCAGCTGGCAGAGAAAGATGAAAGCAGAACCGCCTGTATCCCACTCTATAACAGATAGATAAACGATTACATAACGGAACACAAAGAGCTGAAGGCATTACCAGCCTCAGCAGCTTCATCAACGAGCCATCTCAAAGAAACCTGGAGCTAAACGGCCTCTCATGTTGAAGAGGAAAATGGCTTTGAAATGCAGATTCAGAGCCTATCAACTGTCACCTGTTCTCAGCACTCCAACTCCTACTCCTGAAATGAGCCTTTTCAAGAGACACATTTGATCTGTATCAGCCGGCAAAGCCAATTGGTTATGATGGCTCTATTGTTCCCGTCATCCTGGCGTAGGGCGTTTGTCCTCAGTCAATATGACTTCTCATGCCATTTCAATCACGACTAGCTCTATCTTCACTTGGAAAGACAGTTCTGCCATTGTGAAAAGATCGTCATACCCACTGATTTAGGGCCTTACAACATGGGCATAAAACCACACAGTATTTCTCTCACGATGGAATATTTCACACTGACGCTGAAGAACAGAAAGTACATTATTACTTACTCTCATCATCAGTGTCCTTAGAACTTCAATAGTCCAACAGTCTCCTAGCAAAATGTGCATGCAGTGATGATACAAGGCCACCATAACTGGTGCATCTGCACATTACTGTAGCGTAAAACTATGTTAGCAACACCGACTTACGTGGCGTTTAGGCGGTATTAGGCATTAACTTTGACTCGTTACAGTAAAGGTCAGGGTTATGTTTATGTTAGGTATTAACTTTGACTCGTTACGGTAAAGGTCAGGGTTATGTTTAGGTTAGGGATTAACTTTGACTCGTTATGGTAAAGGTCAGGGTTATGTTTAGGTTAGGGATTAACTTCCAGTGGTTAGGGTAAATTGTCAGGGGAAGGTCTTAGCAAACATTAGCATTAGCAACAATAATTAGCAAACAAAAATACTGTACTAAAAGCACTTTTGTCAAAATTGCCCGAAAGCCGACTTGAACTTGCAAAGTTCGGGTAAAACGTCCGCTCACCAACCCCGACATTCCAGCTAGCAAGCCAAACCTTCCTTCTGTAGCCCTCTGCCGGTTGCTATTGGCTACTGTGTCTATGGACACATGTTTAGCTGGTAACTACTATCCTGTAGGCATACGTATCCCATATGTGACTGGGCTGAATAGCCACAATACTCAAAAGCAGAACACCTTTTTTTTTATATAAACCTGCTTTTTTATGACGGCCCTCTCTCTTTATATATTTTTTCAATTGTATACCGTGTTCTGACCTTTTTGCCATAATTCAAGCTGAAATACTCCCAGTGATTTGATACAATTGCACCCTCTCATCCAACTGCATTATATCCCATTGGAAAGCGCTCATTATCACAAGCTTTGACTCTTGGATAACTTATAATGAGGGGAAGTGTAACATTCTGGTTTTTTTTCAGTACACCAATGGTTCAAACACTTCAACCTAATTAAGCATGCGTGAACATTCAGATATGTTCTTTCTAATGAGGAAAGTGACTGTCAGGCACTTCTTCAAGACGAGATCCATCCCGTAATGTTGAATTTAAGACCAATGACATTGATGCCAAATATGATTCACTTGATTCGTGTGATATATACGAGGCTGTTTCCCTTTGTTGAAATGTGTCATGCACAGGAAACTCCTTAAAAGGTGGACATTTCAGATAATTACAATGATGACAATAGAAAACTCCTTAAAAGGTGGACATTTCAGATAATTACAATAATAGACTACCCTCCCCCTGCCCTCTTTTGACCTGACACTTTTCAGCTTTCCACTTGAGCGAGTTCTAGGTGTGTTTGGTGGGTGCCAGATATGTTTGGGTTAATATGAGCACTGAACCCGGTGCTTTACCTGACCGTCTGGGACAATAGCCAGCTTCCTTTCCCATAATGTTGTTCCTCTCTCAGAGGCACTAACCCTAACCCTATAAAGCTGTCAGTAAGCATGTAGGACAAGTCACCTTTGCCATGGTTTTGCACACAAAGCCACCTAGATGCACGCATGCACATGCACACGCACACGCACACCACACACACACACAGCTAATACATATTCTACTCAGTTCCTCAAAACCATACTTGGAAGTGCATTTCATTTATGCCAGAGTAGTGTGGACATTAAAGAGTCATTTATTATTACCCAGGAAAGGGACATAAAGAGGGATGCCATACATTACTGTATCACCCAAGAATTTCACTTTGATTGATTCCTTGGCGTAATGCATTGCGGACATACATGTATGGATGTCACAGAACTTCCTCCAGCTCAACCAAGATAAGACAGAGGTACTAGTCAGTGGAGCGAAAGCAGAAGGAGAGAAACCGTCTGCATACTTAAAGACACTCGCTCCCAAGCACCAGGCAAAAATTGGTCGACTTCAAATTATACAGAACGCAGCGGCACGAGTCCTGACCGAGACCAGACAGAGAGAACACATCCCACCAAGTCTCGGCACTGGTTTCCTGTGGTTTTAGAATTCACGGTGTCTTGATTTTAAGATTATTTTATTATTTTATAAATCACTCTATGGGCATTCACCCCACTACTTGTCAGACTTGCTTTTAATGTATGTGCCCGCTACCCAGTAGATCCTCCAGGTCCTCTGGCACTGGCCTCTTAACTGTTCCAAAGCCCAGGACTAAGAGACAGAAGGGAGGCAGCTTTCAGTTTTTATGCCCCCAGCCTCTGGAACAGCCTGCCAGAGAACCTGAGGAGGGCTGAACCTGTGGACATGTTTAAGAGAGCTCTGAAGACGTATCTTTCTAACCTTGCTTTTCTTTAGGGTATTTTATAGTCCTTTATTCTTGTATTTTATCTTGTTTTTTTCCTACTTTATTCTGTGTCTTACTTTTAGTCATTTGGTCACTCTTCGCTCATTTAGCTCATTATTTTTATTGCATTTGAGGTTTTAGTTTACCGTGCATTAGTCTCTACGGTGACTTTTTACAGTTTGAACTTTCAAACTTGACAGTTTGAACTTCCATAGCCGCTTTATGTTTATCCTCTAATGTTCATGTTAATTTTATTTAGTCTTTTCTGGCTTTATTTATTTATTATTTTCTGTGAAGCGCATTGTGTTACCTGTGTATGAAATGTGCTATATAAATAAAGCTTGATTTGATTTAGATATACAGTACTGCCCTGTCATAAGTCGAAAAGTCAGAGAAAGATTTATGAAGTGATAACTATTTTCTCCTGTCATAGGCTCCCTGTGTCTAGGCGGTAGCAGTCCACACACTAGAAGAGGGAGCAGAAGGTCTGCAGTCCAGGCAGAGTATGCGGGCCAATGGCTCCTGGCCTGACAGGGGATTATAGAAAACAGATGACTTACGCTTCTAATTTGTGGGCTTAAATTGCAAACAGAATTTCAGGAGTTGAGCAGAGTAATAAATGGCAATAGGAGAAGCCACACACAGCCAAATCAGTGTGCGGTGGTTGTAGGTTAAACTAAATGAGAAGAGACAGGTTATGATGGTTTAGTGTATTACGGTGCAAAAAGTCTTAAATTACCTCTGCTCCAGAAGGTAAGACATTGCCAGGAGGGAAACAGCGTTGCAATAAGTGGAGTACACATACTATTACATTATCCATACATTAAAGTATGTGCCCTAAACGCATTGTTTCTCCTTGTATTGTCATGATGATTTTACCCATAACGATTATTCTCTGGAATGTTCTTTGGACGAAACTCTATGGCCTGAAACTGATAGGAGTCAAGGTTGTACTGAAACTTTTCCAAGCACTGTGACACTGTGACCCCACTGCTGCATGTTCTGTCCGGAGGTAAACAGCACACTCAGCAGCACATGAAACCTACACCTGTTGGCAATTACCCTCTTAGTGGTAATTTAGGTATGGAGAGAAATATCTGGTTCCTGAAGCCGCTAGAAATGCGTGAACGTGGCGCTGCGCTGGGGCATCGGGTCCGAATCTCCCAGCGAACGCAGGGGTTGGAGGCCACAGGAGCCCGGAACGGAAATACACTCTGGCTAGACAGCTGGGGAGCATGTGCCACCTGGCACCTGTTCTGGGGGGGGGGGAGGAGGGGGTTACAATGTTGGCCTTGTGGTGGTGGGACCCCAGACCCCACTGCCAGATTAGCATGCCCTGCTCCACCATCTGAATCCAGAGCGTGCAAGAGGCCAACGCACCAGGGTGGAGAGAGGAAATGTGACCTTATTGCTTACGAATGCAAGAGGGCTCCTGAATGAGGGATGGGGAGACAGTGACAGGTCACATCGCCGACTGACTGGGAGTTTGACCCCAGAGAGGTTTGGGGAGAGCAGGCTCTGTTGTCAGAGGTAGAATGCCTTGACACTCATTTCCATTGTGCACAACACATGACATCTCATCAAGCTTGTATCAGACATGGAATGTTTATAGGGATGAGGATTTTCCTGGTTACTAAAAAAAGGAGTGAAATTGTGTTTCTATTGGACTAAATTAACGGTGTCTACATACCAATGCTTTCGCCACTGCTGTTTCTTATTGCTAGTGACTGGGTCATGAAAGAGACACTATCCGGCCAAAACCTGGGAATCAGATGGACGGTAACAACACAATAACACAATAACAATAAATAACACAATAACACAAACAACAACAATAACGACACAACTTGAATAGGCGGATGACAGATGTTTACTGTCATTCACCCTCAAACAAATGAAGTGATAAAGACAAATCGTTTAAACAAAATCTCAGGGAAAACTGGGCCTAGCTGATTGGTATGAAGACAGCCCAAAGGGACCTTTTCAGATACACAACAAGGATTTAGATGTTGTTCACACATTAACCTACCTATAGTGTAGGACGAATTGTGGACAATGAAGGACACACTCTCACCTTAACAAGAGCAGAGCCCTTGCAATTCTGAAACCTCTCTGGAGATCCAATACCATCTCACTCAAAACAAAGATACAACTATAGTATTCAACTCAACCATCAAGACAGTACTTCTGTATGGTGCAGAGTGCTTTGAAAACCACAAAATAAATAACAAACAGATAAAGAATTTTCATCCACAAATGCCTTCGAATCATCCTGCAAATCAGATTGTCCATGAAGATCAGAAACCAAATCATCAAAGAACAAAGCAAGCATGAGGGCATCATGGTGAACCTGGCAAAAAAAGAAGATGGAAATGGACAGGACAAACAACTAAGACATCCATGACATTCAACCACAAAAGAGGCTCTCTCCTGGACTCCAGGGGGAAAGAGGAAGAGTGGAAAACCAATGATGACCTGGAGACGAACTGCCAAAGCTGAGCTCAAGACCAGGTCAGAGCTCATCTGGAAAGAAGCTTCTAATATAGCCCAAGACAGGAAGAGATGGAGAGACCATGGCTTTATGCACCACCTGGCACCAGACACGACGAGGCCCAAGCAGGTAAGTCAGATAATGCCCGTAGAATAAACCTGTCCCAAGGGAGGCATCTTTTATATCTGGTTTCACTTAGAATTGAGTATCTTGAAAATGTGTTTTTTATTAATAGATTCAGGTACTTGGAAATGGAAGTTGCACAAATATCTGAAATACCTTTCACACTGCATGTCCGTGTTAAAGTTATTGCCTACACACATGTACATTGGGTTGCTTACTATGCTAACATGCACGTACTCACGTACGCACGCACACACTTCATGGAGGCAATGCAATCCACTTGAGTGCTGTACTTTATAAATTCAATCTTATGAGGCCTGTCTTTTTACAATGTTAGTGTTGAGTCCTTGACAAACATCCAAACACTAGAACATATATAATGCCTCTTTTATCAGTGTATCTATTTTAGTATATCACTGCATTTAACACGGTGCCCTTTGTGGAAGGTAAACATTACGTTGCAAAGCTGAACCACAGGGAGCATGTCTTATAGACTGTACACAAATAATACGAAAACGTAAAATTTCACTGTATTTTCAAAGGGACATCTCATGTAGTAATATCTTTGTCCTAAATAAAAAAAAAGAAAAAAAAAAGATAACATTCAATATAATTAAGGCTGAAAAGGTCATGAGTAGGGGAGTACCGGGATGAAGGGTGAAAGTAACAGAATGTTATGCACCTGATTGCTCCTTGGGCATGACAAGGACAGCTCATGAATAGTAATTGAACATAGCTCCTACTAGATTCCCATGAAAGTGAGATGAGGAAATGATGGTGTCCTCCATGAGTATTGGAAAGAGGAAGCATTTTGTCTTTGTTTAGCTCTGTACTCCAACAGTTTGGATTTGAAATCAAACTACAGGGTCAAAGCAGAGATTCTCTGCTTTAATTCAATGTCCAAATAAAGTCGTCATGTTTAGCATTTGGTTGACAATCCTTTGCTTGCAATACCTGCCTGATGTTTGAAACCCATTGACCCCACCAGACACTGGCTATATGTTTTGAGGTCTTTTTGTTTAAAATCTTATCATCAGGAAATGATTTAGATGTTAAATTGGATTTAAATCTGAAGATTGACTTGGCAAGTCAAGAACTTTCAGCTCTGAAAAAAATGTTTGGGATCATTGTCTTACTGTATGATGAAGCGCCAGCCAATGCATTTGGAGGCATTTCCTCGTACTCGAGCAGACAAGATGTTTCTGTACAATTCAGAATACATACTGATGCTGCTGTCAGCAGTAATATAATCAATTAAGACAAGTTAGCCAGTTCTTGTTGCAGCTATGCCTAAACCATAGCACCCCCTCCACCACGTTTCACAGATAAGGTTGAATGCTGTAAATCTTGGGCAAATCATTTTTTCTCCAAACCTTCCTTTCCAAATGTATCTGTCCACAAGACCATTTTTCCAGACCTCTGCAGGCTTTTTAGCAAACTGTAACCTGACCATCCTTTTTGAGGATAACTAGTGGTTTGCACCTACGGCTGGTGATGTATTCTGCAGATGGTAGTCTCTGACACATTTAACAAGACAGGGTTTTTTCTTAATTAATGTGAGCATTCTTTGTTCATCCAAGAAAGAAGTCTTCCTTGGCCAGCCTGTTTGAGATTACTAAACTCGCCAGTGCTTTCTTTCCTTTTTAATCATGTTCTAAACTGTTGTTTTTGGTACATCTGTGGTTTTGGCAGTTTCTTCTATTAGATTTTTCTGATATTTCAGCTTCATAATAGCTTCCTTTGTTTTCACTGACATCTCTTTGGTCCTCATGTTGACAGACACCAATAGCAGACTCCAAAGGCAAAAGCAAAACCTAGAATCAATACTAGACATTGACAGCTCTCTTATGCACAAATGATGTGGCTGAACACACCTGACTAACCAGAAACACCTGTCAAGACAATTTTCCAATACTTTTGGTGCCCTGAAATAGGGGGACTATGTATAAAAAGGGTTGTAATTTCTAAACATTGAATTAAAGCTGAGAATGTCTACTTTAACCTCATCCAACCTCATGATTGCAAATGCAAACTGTTGGAGTACAGAGCTAAAAAGAAGACAGCATGCTTCCTCTTTCCAATACTTAAGGAGGGCACTGTAGCTGTTATATAACCCATTTTAGTCTGATTAATACTGTGGCAAAATGTAGTGATTGTGCAACATTTTGATGTTGATGCATGGTTCATTTTCCTAAATTTCAAACCTATAGCAATGATTATTCAAATCGACACATACATTAAATTATGGATTATAGTACATTTGTTGAAAGTAATGAGCATTACAAACCAGAAACACGGACACATGACATAGCTCTATCGACCTCTGAGTAAATATATATTTAAAAAAAAAAACAGTTTCTTTCGTCATGGCTCTTCCCTAAATTAGGAAGCATACAGTAAACATGTCTTTCATGTCTTGCTTATTTGTGGCACACAAAGAGGTGACAGTACGTTGATGAAAGAAATATTCATTAGCTAGGGTAGCACCACACACACGCGCGGCCCCGTTGAAGGTACATTTCTTAGGCATCACATACGCTAAGCACATTGCACAGACAACATGGCTCTGTCTCCATGGTTAATTGTGCAAAAGTTGGCGGACAAACGCGATGGTGGTCCACACTGTACTTGACACTGGGGGTGAAGCGAGCTGCCGGCTCGCCTTAGTCCATTTAGTAGCAGAGTTGAAGTGTTTACAATCAGTGTGTCTGTCGGTCCATTGTCTCATAATGAGGACAGAGAATCACCTGGTGGGGGAAAAGGGGTCCCAAAGAGGAAAGCCTTTGTCTGTGCCAGAGACCTTCCTCATCGCCTTCCCAGGGTAGTTTTTTTTTTTGTTAAACCCTCAGTCATTAGTCTGCTACAGTGGGGAAACGTGAGGCCCTTAGCGGGACCTGAACCTTTACAAATACGAGCACGCCTTTTGTTTTTGCACCCTGTCAAAAACGGTCACCTAATTAAACCTGATATCTCTGGCCAAAGAAAAAACATTTGTTAATGGCTCTTTCGGAATTTACTTAATGAGTTTAGATGCCCATTGTGTAGCGATAGCTCCTACAGTATAAGACAGCATCCCCCCCACCCCACCCCCACTACCCCCCCCCCCCCCCCCGCGCCCAACACAAAAAAATGAGGGCGAAGATTGAGCAATGGGAGCAACAAGCTGACATGACTGTGGGCTAAATAAGCAAGGTGTACCGCGAGCAGAGAGGGCTATGGAATCAAGGCAGGTCATTAACGTGGAACAAAAGAGGAGCACACCCAGCACCCAGCGGCGTGGTTCCAGCTTGCCGGTGCATTGTGTGGAGCGGCGGACATTTCAGGAGCTATCTACACAACACCTTGATCACATCGAGTCGCTGACACCATTTTCTTCGGCAAACTCCAGCGGCTTCTTTTGGGGGCCCTATCTGTGTTTCTTCTCCCCCCCCCATCCTTGCTTTTGTTCATGTCTCAAGGCTTCTGCCTCCCTTTCTTCTTCGGTCTATGGAGAGGGAACAAGCTTGTTAGCTGGCATGGATATTTTGACTGGAGATACACTTTGGCCACTTGCCTATGGAAACAGTGTCAAAGCACAACCTGGTTTAATTGTCACATCTGCAGTCCTGGGAGAGGTCTTTGGTGAGGTTCAGCATGATAAATATCAAAAGATCCTCTCATCTCTTTTCTTTTTCTTTATCCCCCCTTTTTCCAGTGAAGGAAACTTGTAAATTAATCTTAGTGTCAAAACAAGACTTTTTCTTGCTCTGGATTCACTAGTTATTTTTCTGTTTTTGTCCCAGAAGTTTTCATCAAAGGGCAGCAGTGTCTCAAACATAGTGTAAGACCATCCTTTCAATTTATAGATTTGATGTTTATTGAGGTTTGCAGGCCTCAGTTTATCTAATGAGTGTCAGAGTCTAAGCCTCTGAAAAAATAAATAAACAAATACAAATGTGGATTCTGGTTTAGGAGACATTTTTTTGAACATGCAGTTGAAAAAAAAAATTGAAAGGGGGGAATGTTGTCGCAGAATCATTTGGGGGTAATTTGGGGTTCACAAATCTATCCATCCACCCAATGCTGCTCAGTGATACAGTGCAAACACAATATGCCAACACAGTCTCTGAGCAAAACTTGCATGAAGTTACGATAGCACAAGGCCACCATCACACTCCCATCTGCACGTTACTGCAGCGTGGAATCTGTATGCCTCCACAAGGCACTGCTAAAGGCTTAAAAAGGGGTAGGATTCGGCATTAACTTTAAGTGGTTAGGGTAAGCATTAGCATTAGCAACAAGCATTAGCAAACACACAAACACTTTTGTCAAAATTCCCCCAAAGCCAACTTGAACTTGATGTTTGGGTTGCAAGTCGTGGTTATACATCCGCTCCAAACCTACGACCGAGCGAAGCCGTCTAGCAAGCTAATCTTCCCTTCCCAGCTCTCTGCCGGTTGCTGTAGCCTGAGACGTGCACGTTTAGCCGGTAGCTACTATCGCGGGGAGGCACACGTACCCTACAATATAAGTGACAGGCCGACAATGTTCAGTAAACTACAGGGGGCGCACAAAACAAAGTACTGTTTGTATACATAGAGCATGTAAACCGTCTACAACGATGTCTTGACGAATGACATCTTCATTCAATTACATGCCGACAATATGATTTCCAAATATGCATGTAGTATGTATGTATGTATGTATGTATGTATGTATGTATGTATGTTTGTTTGTTTGTTTGTTTGTTTGTTTGTTTGTTTGTTTGTATGTAATATCCTTGGTATCCCAGCAGTAATAGCAAATGGATTTTCATTGCCACCTGAATGATGGATGATGTAATATAAGTCAGAAATATAGTGGGGACATTTGAAGTCTTGATTTATGTAACTAAACATCTTCAATATTTCAATGTCTGTGTAGTACTTACTGTATCAACATCACTCTGGCCTTGGCCCTGAGCATTAAAACCCAATGCACGTCAAACAATTACTGCCCCTTGTAAAAAGAGAGTTTGGACAGGTTTAGACATGTTTGTCCCTTTATAAGCACAGTTTGCCACTGCTTAAGTTTCACCTTAACCCCGTCGAGATGCAATACTCTCACAAACAACAACGACACCAGGAAATTCGACTGAGAAAGGCAGATGGTCAGATGGTACTTCCAATTAATGAAGGAAAGCAGGAGAAGAGGGAGAGAGGAGGGTAGAGAGGGCGGGAGTGGGTGAGAGCGCGCGGCTGGGATTTTTATAACCCCACTCTTGTTCGTGCCCTTGCCTTAGTTAAACCAGTTAGGCCTGTTACATTAGCCATTGGAATGGTTTATGTACTTGTACCAATTCAATTATTTGTTTCTCCGAGTCAGCTGTGGAGGAAGCCAGGGAAGGCACTCACATAAATTCTAGCTGTTAATTTCCAAGTAATGCAGTGGCCGTGATCATTTAAGACAGGACAATTGATACTGCTGTCAGGAGAGAGCCCTCTCTAAAGGATGTTTTTACAGAACATCATGGTGACACTTTGCTCAGATGAATGTCCAGGAAGGCTTTTGATTAATGTAATGTAATAAAAGAAATGGGGGCTAAAATGCCTCTACACGTCTTGTTAAGAATATTTGATTCATCATATGAAATTCCGAACAGTTCTTTTCTCCCCTGCCGAGGACCTTTCTATATTTTTTTTGTCATCAATCAATATATGTGACAGTGACAACACTTAAACTCCCCCTCCCTCTCTCTCCCTGCAGAATTTTATGGCTCTTATTGTCAGGCTTTCATATAAATGTATTTCCATGTCATCTTTTTGAGGTGTCAGAAAGATGGTGGGATCGTGAGCGAAAAGTAATGTCAGTTCATTTATGTCACTCAGAGTCTGAGATGATGAGTGGGAACACTTACATTAAAACACACAGGGATAAAGAACCTTCATCTCAGTGTATATCATACAAAATGGAAATATCCCTTTCGACGCATCCATTTCGTTCCTTATTTGACAAATGATGTTTATACCTCGTTGATTTCTACTTTATGACTTGACGTCGCCGTGGACATCTCGGTGCAGGCTCACGGAGAAAAGTTGTGAATCTGGACAGAAGGTTGTGAGTTGCATTGACTGCCAAGATGGCTCTCCGTGTCTGAGACCAACCGACCACAGGTTGGCTTGTCTGCTCACATGTAAAGTCTGTACTGCTATCGGAAATTTGCTCCATCTTGTCTCTCCTGTTGATCTGATGCAGTTAACCAAATACAGTCTAAGGAAAAAAATCCCCTCCACTCCGGCAAAACTTGCTGATTTGCATAAAAAAAAAGAAATATCTTGACAATCTGTGCAATACTTGGAGCATGTGTCTGTGCCAACGTTTGTCTGCCATGCTGGCTCAATGGACCATGTATTTTATTCTATTCTAAGGGGAAGATCTGCAGAAACTGGCTGTGAAGTATTATGAATGTGTTACTGATCCGCACAGGTTTCAGGAGAAACGAGGGCCAATGTCCTTAGGTGTCATCAGGTTTTCTTTTTCATTTTTTAACTGGCAGAGTCAGACCTTTTTACACCTGAGAGGCTTTTAAACATGGTGTTAATGAATACATGTTACCTGTGTAATGTCTAACAGCTGGTAAGGCCAAAGTCAAGCAAAGGTTAACTTTGCTGATGCCCGGCATGTTGCAACCTGGAAATGACTGGGACACATGAAGTTGAAAGTTGAGAATACATGTTGAAGATGCGTGAGAGTACTTCAGCGTCATGATGTGCGTATCGATTTATCGCAGTGTCAACGTCTTATGCTGGAGTTCGATGTGGGGGAGGTGGAGGCTTTCTTTGCGTCTTTTGAGAAGGTAGCCAGGCGATTGTTATGGTATGGTCCTCTGTGGCTCAGTTGGTAGAGCAGGGCGCTAACAACGCTTAGGTTGTGGGTTTGATTCCCACTGGGACCATATATACTGAAATGCATGCACTCACTGCAATGAAAGTCGCTTTGGGTAAAAGCGTCAGCTAAATGGCGTATATTTTTTATGGCCGGAAAATGTCCGGACCCTGCTGATCCAGTGTGTGTTGGTAGGCAAGGCTCAAGAGGCATGCGCAGCTTTGTAACCAAAAGAGTCTCTGAGAGGATTATGAAGAGGTGAAGAAGGTCTATAAGATGGTGCTGGAGGTCTACAGGCAGAATCTCTGAGAGGATTATGAAGAGGTGAAGAAGGTCTATAAGATGGTGCTGGAGGTCTACAGGCAGAATCTCTGGTCTGGAACGAGACGTCCAGGGGAAACTTATTTGGAGTTAGCAAGACAACACGTGGACGATGTTGATCGGTGGTAAGAGGCCCGTGGGGCAAAGATATCTGAGTAGCTGAGGCAGTTGGTATTGATTGAACAATTCAAGAGTACTGTGCCACAGGCGGTGGAGGTCTACCTCAATGAATTGGAAATAACGAAAGGGAGACATTTTCGCTGCCGCACAGATAGATACCTTTTCACAGACAGATACCTTTTCACAGACCAGTGTCATTTGTTTTTACTGTAGGTGAAGGGGGCACACAGTTGGAGTGTCTAGTGTTGAGGGGGTGGGACCCATACAGAGGAGACAGAGACCAATACAGCGAGGACAGGGGTCCATACAGCGGGGACAGGGGTCCATACAGCAGGGACAGGGGTGAGCCAGGCCAGGAGGACAGCCCTAACGAACCAATAGCACTGGTGGTGGCAGCGGGCCCAGCCGCAGAGGGGGAGGGGGGGGGGGGGGTTGCCTCCCTAGGGGGTACCTCAGTGTTCAACAGTTTGAACATGGGTATGTGAGGTACAGGTAGGTTAGACAGGTACAGGTAGGTTAAACAGGTACAGGGTGCAGTTTAGACGGCAGTGCGGCCAGGACCTGGGGTGGGAGTGGGGACGGCGAAATGTTTAAGACGTGTGTGTGATGAGACAGGGAGGTGTTGTGTGTGGACAGACTAAGCCACATGTATGACGCAAGCTCCCGGGAAATTCAGATATTTGTTTTGTTATTGAATATAGGACATTATTATTTTGGGGATTCTTTTGGGCTAATGAGCTTGAGCTGTTCCTGGGCCCAGGTAAGCTGCTTTCTCTGTTTCTCCCCAGGGCCATGCACACTCAACACCGTCCGCATACTAAGCAGGGTGTATTACCGTGACCTCTTCTTTTAGACAGCCTAGCACCCCTAGACTAGATGAAAGTAGAGATACCTGTAGGCTGGCCACTTGGTTTCGTAACATTACACATTGGAGAATATGCCCATACTATTTCAGGAGGGTCTGTTAAATTGTGCCTAGCACTACCCCGGTGATGGTATCACATGTAAGGGTAACAGGTTCAGGGTACAACCATGTTCCTACTGACAGGTTAACCATTTTGTCACAGTTTGGATAATGTTGGCCATGTAGATATTGTATCCCTTTAGTAGACGACACAAAGAGGCAATGAACATCCATTTACAAATAATTATAATTTAACTGAATTATTATTATTATTATTTATAATTACTGAAATCAGAAAATGTATGTATCATTCCACGGCATGTGATTTTCTGTACGTAGAAAGGATATTGCTAAATGCGTTTGTGGTGACACCTTGCTGTAATCCACTTACGATTCCAGGAAGCTTGTAAACAAATTGATATTATACAATTGTTGGCAAACACCATAGTTGATCACGTTGTGAATGTTTATCTACACTCACACTCACCCACCTGCTAGGAGGTACCACGCTTTAATGAAATTGTTTGAATATCCAGGCTGGTTGCTAAGAAACGGTGTTCTTGTTCCTAGGGATGTGATGCTTGCAGATTTCTGTCATCAAATAATGATTAGAGATGTGCTAACCTCAAGGTGTGCAGCACACTGAAGGGTGTATTCAGGCTGAGACATTCAAACAGCTTCAAGAAGGAGAAATGAGCCGTTATGGTAGGCTTTGGCACCGGCTCCGGTTCTGCCACTTTAAGGAGAAATGGAACGGTTAGTCAGTGAACCAAGTGTCTATCACAGTCTACCTCTGATGGCTTCATGTCCTAATGTGATTGGCGACGCTTGATGTTTATATCTTTTTGAAGGAATAACTACCAGATTTAGCAGTTTAAGGAATTACGTGGTGAGAAATTTGTTATGTTCCCATGACAATGTAAAGCGTTTCAAAAAACACCTATTTTCAGCGATTATGGATTGTCACAGTGAAATTCTGATGGGTCTCTTTTTACCCGTTTGATGTTTGATTTTCATTCCCCCCCCTCACATCCTCTCGTATTTATATATAAGAGGTGGTGTTGCTGTTACACAACTCTCATGGTGGCATCATACAAATATGGTTGACATCAGGTATTCAGGAATACATCTATGAATAATTGACCTGTGTGAATGATTTCAAAGGTATTAGGTCTGCTTCTATTTCGAACACAGAAAGAAAAAAAAAAAAAGGTTTGAATGTCTGTTATTTTGACTGACTTATCCCACTCTGTGATGGACAGTTTGTCTACTTGGTTTCCTGCTCCAGTCAAATGAATGGTTGCCCCCCGACTGCAGGCGAGCATCTGGACAATGGCATAAGGACCCCAGCATCTCTCCACAGGCTCACAGAGTGGGATTCAATCAAAACAAAGCAGGAGGGCCCCAGATTGCATAGATCCAGCGCCCTGATCCATGGGGGCACTCAACTCCCCCATACCACCCCTCAAAATGTGATGCCTTTGAAGGTACGATTATTGGCCCATTCACCACTGGTTTAAATCAATTGTTCCTTGTTAATGGATAATAATTGAAGCCACCAGTACCTCTGCTATACAACTTCATACAAAGAGAGCTGTGAAGAATGTGTTTAATTCAGGAGCAGGACCTAAATTGACATCTCTGTACATTCAGAGTAAAGACATTTCTCCACTAAGGCTTGAAGGCACACTTCTGATAATTACAAAATGCCATGGAAATAGAGGCTTCCTTGAGGAGCTGAAATGCAACCACATCAAGACTCTGAAATGGCTCCGCTTCTATACGTTAATGCCCGTACGAATTGGATGGTGTTTAAGTGCTGTGAAAGGAGCCGGTGTCAAGTGCAGGACTGAGGCGCACATGAAACATACGGTCAGCACATCTTGTGATCTACATCTCTAATGTGGATTGAGGGGAACGTTAACTGTGAAAAATAAATGTCATCATTGGCCTTTCATCTGAGATGTTCTCTCAGATAAGAATTCTATGGTAGACTCAGCAACTCAAATCAATCGACACAATTAGAGCCGGAGGCCATTACACTGTGCACACTCTACTACATTCGTTACACTGAGTAACTCCTTATTGAGTGCAGAAGGTGGTTGAGTGACTCAATGGGGTGAGGAAACCGAACAGACACCCTTTGTGATTGGGCAAATACACCCTTGACTGGAGTTAAAACACAAGTGAACCATCAGCCACGACATCAGTCAGCGCTTATTGCCCCAAAACAATACCTTTCAGCACAAATTAGTTCACGGCCGCCAAAAGAGGACGCGATAGTCGTAAGTATTCGCTTCGGAGACGTACAGTAAACGGGCTATGAGTATCAGCAGCTCGCCCTGGGAGGTGTGAGGAGGGCTGGTTTGAGGTGTCATGACTCATCAGTGATAGATAGCAGGAAGGAGGGGTTGTGTAACCTTGACCACAGAGTGTCACACAGCGGCTACACACACCTGTTTGCCTGGGAGATTTTGCAACCAGGGGAATAAAGAAGGAAGTGATGACCGCTCTTCCCCTCTGAACAGTTCAAAACCACAGCTGCACTTGCAGTTTAACAGACAGAGGCGGCCGGGCCTGGTTATGTAACCTTTGAGTAACACTTGTGTGTGTGTGTGTGTGTGTGTGTGTGCGTGTGTGTGTGTGTGTGTGTGTGTGTGTGTGTGTGCGTGTGTGTGTGTGTGTGTGTGTGTGTGTGTGTGTGCGTGTGTGTGTGTGTGTGTGTGCGTGCGCATGCACGTAAGAGAGAGAGAGAGAGAGAGAGAGGGAGGGAGGGAGAGAGAGAGAGAGAGAGAGAGTGACAGAGAGACAGAGAGAGAGAGAGAGAGAGAGAGAGGGAGGGAGAGAGAGAGAGAGAGAGAGAGAGAGAGAGAGAGAGAGAGAGAGAGAGAGAGAGAGAGAGAGAGAGAGAGAGAGAGAGAGAGAGAGAAAGAGAGGGGCGAGGGGACATGGGTGATGACAAATAATATGGACAGATTTTAACCGCATTACACCGAGTGAGTAAAATTATGTACTCGCCCCATTTTTTCCCCAAATAAATAAAAGGACAATTCTGTCACGATGAACAAATAAGGAACTCTGTCTTTATTAACATTGCAGTTCATCGCAAAAGCGGGAGAATTTTGATAGACCTGCAGAAAGACACAAGTATGTCATGTCTAATAGGCTATAAACAGTAATTACTCATGTAGACCAGCTATGAAAATAATTACAGATACAAGCTGAATGCTAAATATTGATGATTTACATTGTTTTACAGATAACAAGAATTCCTGTAAATCTTTATTTGTCTATAAATGTTTTGTGTGTTTTTTTTAAGGACTGATATGATTGCCATTTTACATATTTTCTGTCCAGAGGTCACGCTGTGTAATTTCTCCCTAAAAAAAAAAAACAGGCGACAGAGTTGGGACCTCGCGTAGCGGAATGCAATTAAAATCTGTCGAGAGATGCCAGGGTTTCAATCTTAAAAGACTCCTCAGAGCTTCTGCTAACAGACTGGCTTGGCACACGCAGGTTGACTCCAGACTCCAGACTTCCTCACCTAAATTAACGTCAGCCAGTCCTAGATTAGTGTTAATTGAGAGGTTTGCTCACAAGCCAGGCCTCCTCTAAATACTGCACTGAAACCCTTGGATGAAACCATCTATCAAGATTGCCTGGTGTTACACCATCCACAGCTCATAAATACACATCACAAACACAAGGTAACGGAAAGGAGAGGATATGCAATGCCAGACCTGGGGATGATGAAACAGACCATTCACAAAGCGGGGGGGGGGTGCAATAATAACACAGCACTATATGGGCGTCGGAGGGGGAGGGCGCGTCTGGCACGACAGCCTCACACACACACACACACACAGACATTCCCTCTCTCACCGTTGTCGTTGTGAATAATCAGGTGTAATCAGGTGTACGGCCTGTATCACTATAGTGAGCTCTACATCGAGAGGGGGTAAAGGAACCACTTCACTTCATGTATACCTTGTGACTGATTAGCTCCCCTGAAGAGCTGGGGTGGAGGAGGAGGAGGAGGGGGGGGGGGGGGGGTGGCGTGCAGCACCACGGACGGGGGTACAGGTGAGGAAGGGCCGCGCTGGCGGGCAGGTTGGGGGAACAGCGCTGTCAAAAGGGTAATAATTAATGATCAAATGTTAATGGTGACGGCGGGGCTGCCGGGGCTGCTGATGCCATTAATTCAGCTCAGTGGAGCCAGGCTTGCTCAGGACCTGCCGCAGCTGTCACCGCGCTTGCTTAATTATCCCTCCGCCCGCGGCCGCTGCCGCCTCCCCGCTCTCCCTCTGACTGCAGGACAGTACGGTGGCAGTCAAGCAGCAACGAGAAGGGCACACGGTTTCCTGGGCACTGCCAGGCTCACGGCAACGCAGAGGGCAGCACGGGTGAGAAAAGAGGGGCCTGTTTCACAGTGTCTCAATGCATATTATTGCTGATGGATTAGAGAGTTGTGGTATCACACGGGATATACCATATGTCCTCGTTTGGTTTCCACCCTGAATAAATAACGAGCAATGTACAATATCAAGTTAGATTGAAGTGGAAATCACTAAATGACACTCATAGTAAAATCCGAACAATTTTTTAAATTGTAATTATTGGCTTTCAGAGGATAAGCTTCCAGCACAGGCCACCATAACATGCTAATCTTTTTTACTCATCCGACTAAAAAAAATAAATAATAATAATAATGTTAGCAATACAACTACGTAGTACTTCGGCTTATGTGGCAGTTAGGCAATATTAGGCGTTAACTTTGAGTGGTTATGCATTAGCAAACATTAGCATTAGCAACCAGAAACATGAAGAGCACTTTTTGTCAAAATTGCTCCAAAGCCGACATGAACCTGCGGCGTTCGAGTCCCCCACCCACGCACCTAGCAAAGCAATGATCTTTTTGTAGCCCTCTGTCAGTTTCTAATGCCTGATACGTGCATGCACACACACTTATCTGGTAACTACTATAGTGTGCAGGCCCACGTATCCTGTAAGTGACTGGTCTGTAAATGTAGTATCTAAGTTGACTGCAAAATAATGACACTCAAAGATTTTGATGTTTCAATGTGCGGCACCTTGTTTTATATTTTATAGCATTGTAAAAAGACGTTCTCCATCGTGGTAAGACACTGGTGTGCCTGTCTCGACTGTAAACAAAGCTGCTTGCCCCAGCAGTGGACACAGACATGTTCGCCCTTACAGAAAAAAGTCTCACAGGAATCCTGTAGGATATTCCAGCAGGAGTCCTACAGGAAATCACATAGGATTTTCGTGACCATTTCTCTCTGGGACAACCATCAGGATTCCCTCCGAGTATAAGTCCTGCAGGAATGGTTTTGCAGGACCAGTCCTGCAGGATTCTTACAATTCCTGCAGGAACCCTACACATAATTCCTGCCGGAAGTACCTCAGAATGTAATTAAGATGATTCCTGCAGGAACAGTCTTGCAGGACCAATTCTGCAGGATTCTTACTGTTCCAACAGGAATCCTTCACATAATGCCTGTAACTCTAATAATAATTTTTCTTTTAGCACTAACCTGAAGGAGCAATCCTGCACACTCATCCTATTTCTGCAGGATTCAAGATCAAATGTAACCTGCGGGACCCCTACTTATGATTCCGACAGTATTTCCATATACAGTATATACTTTAAATAGATAGAGGAAAAACAAAACACTGCATCAAACCTCAACTTTATTACAGCAAGTCCACATGTGTGTATGAGTGCTTGTCCACCAACCATCTGGTCATGTAACACAGCAATTCCTAGGAGACAAAAAACCATCAGGAACATGGAATATTGGTTTTAGGCCTCGATCAAACTTAAGTGGAGGAAAAGCAGGAATCCCTCTATCATACCATATGTGGTTGATGTCAGGAGTTGATGTTAATGATTTATCACTTAGCTTTGAGATGAGGTGTCCAGACATAGATCCATAAGTCCTCTGTTGTGATGAACTCCTGCCAAATAAATATAAGATCATTAATTTGTATACAAACAAAAATATATGCTGTCCATTAATAAAAAAAACAATCTCTCAACCATTGGGCAGAGTCATGGTGACATAATGGTTAGAGTATTCTGTACCTGAGCATTGTGCCTGAGCTTTATTTTGTACCTGGGAATTATACCTGAGCTTTATTCTGTACCTGAGAATCGTACCTGAGCTTTATTCTGTACCTGGGAATTATACCCGAGCTTTATTCTGTACCAGAGCTGGTTTTGATGAGGCTGTGGGGGGCCTCTTTCATACCTCTGGTGGTGTCGACACTATGTGGAATATTACGGGCGAATACACAATGAGTTGCTTTGTGTGCTGAATTAACTGATAAACATGATAACACTCCACCTCACCTGTCCTATGGCAGTGGAAACGCTGGCTCTACCATGCAAGTGGATACTCCACGAGTCAACTGATGACATGTTTAAATGTTGACAAGGTTGATTTAGGATTTTGACAAGCATTTTGATTTCATTCAAGATCTCACATACTTGGTTTGAATCCGTTCGGTCGTGATCACAACACACTAACCACCGAGTGAAGTGTCAGTCGTTTTCCTCCATGTGGTCCAGAACAACCTTCTGGGTCTACTGGGGCAGCGGGAGTGTGAATGGAATTACACAAACACACCTATGTCATTTTGTGGGGATTTTATTAGTCAATGTGCAGTTCTATATCACAAGCGTGTTAGGAAGTGGGATAGTGGAAGAGTTGGTTGAAGGCAGTGGCTGTGTTCCAAAATGTGTTATTGCATCCATCTTAGACCAGCTGGTCAGTGCTGGTCGTGTTGCTGGTCGAGATGGTAATAAGATGGTCAAGCTGGTCAACCAGCTGAATGTGGGCTTGTCATTCATTTCCTTCACAGAGGCCCAAATTCCTGCAGGATTCCTGTGGGACTTTTTTGTAGTTTGTTTTGCTTACCAATGGCAGTACAGTTCACCAGCTGGCTAAGCTAATCGCGAACATTATCATCAATGTTTAACCCAGGAGATCCTCTATGAATATGAATACACTTTTTACCACTTAATAAACAGGTAGGCTATGATTTGAGTGAATAGTAATGATCTGTGATATGGGAACAGGGAACTAGCAGCTAGCTGGAACATTGATGGGCTGTCAGTCAACCACCAAGGATACACGTTTTTAATCAGTCGTGAGCTGAGGAAAATCAAAAAATGACTAAAAGCTGATTTAATTAACTTTGCTTAGTTAATGTTAGTTTGTGTTACATTGTATGTTGCTCTGAGATAACAAAACGCATTAAAAAAGGATGGTGTTCAGTATGCTGCACATTCATTGAAACGACACTGTCTTGGCTGGCTTAAAAGACCAGAAATGATCGAGCTCCTTGATATATTTTCCTCTGTCCTTGATGGCAAATATAATAAATATATATATATATATATATATATATATATATATATATATATATATATATATATATATATATATATATAAAATGATAAAAAAAAGTAGCAGCTTTATTAAATCTGAGAGTGGGTTATAGGAGATTTGAAGGAGCCAGACCTGGGCTTACATACACTTGCATTTAATATTTACTGGTGTCAGATATCTCAACCTGTCTACGAGAGAGAAAAGTTTACCTGCTCGTGTCAGTGCCAGAGACTTTCGAGGCCATGCTCTCACGCTAACCAATAACCTTTAATATTTAATCTGGCTTGGGTGATATGTTTAGAGAGCTTCTTCACTCAAAGTTGTTCTGGAGGAGGGAGAGAGGGATACATCCACTCTCGCTTTCCTGGAGGATTATTTCCGTACCTGTTCAAACATGCTCTGGTAAATTATTAATCTTGTTGAGCCCTGCTGGCTTGTACAGTACATACCCAAGCTTTTACCTCTCCGGTGAAAATGTACCTAGTCTCTTGGACAAAAAGGGGACACGTCAAAGTACTGATGTCGGCCTTTGGGAGGGAGAAAAAACATTGCTTGTGGAAAAACAAATGCACCACTCTTCATAACCTGTGTTGCAAGTAGTGGGTTGTGATTTATATGAATTATAGATACGCCATGCCATATTCTCACAAAATAGACCATTCAAAGTTCTGCAAGTTGCATACCCAGAGCTGACTTGATAGCACCACAGCCCTTTCAGGTGCTCTGATATGACCCCATACCTTCCCTAAAGAGACACTGTACGGGAAGATCCACTCTTAGTCACTTTTGATTTGCTCAGCAAAATGTTTCAGATGAGGTTTAAGAGTTAACTGAGAGACAAAGCACCCTAGTTACCATTTACATTACTCACAGTACTCTATGCCCACCCCCCTCCCCCCCCCTCCCCTCCCCTCCCCTCCCCTCCCCTCCCCTCCCCCCATCCCACCCCTCTGTATGGTCCCTCTTAGTGGACAATTGAAAGTGCCCTAATTGCAAATGAGAAGTGATTCTTTAATGACTATGGTGTGGGCCTCTTCAATTTGGTATAATCAGGGAAGAGTGTCTTGAGATGAAAGATTATCAAAGGAGCACTGTGTGAAGGCTCCCAAATTAATACTATCAAATGCTCTCAATGCTCACTTATCTGCTAGGTTGCAATATAATTAGATCAAAAAAGAACCACACTTTTTTTTTTAGAGATGCACACTATCATGATAAGACCGAGTTCATCTCAATGTAACATTTCATTTCTTATGCATTGACAATTGGGGGTATTTAATAGCAATGTGACAAAAGACAGATCGGTGTCTTAAAAATGTGTAACCCAGCATAATATGCTGAAGTACAATGTGTGATATTCAAGGTCCAGGGCCGTTAACAACCAAAAAAGGTCCTTTCCACAGTCAGAGGAAAAAAGGCTTTAATGATATATCTGGAAGTCCTGATTTCCGTGCATTGTAGATGTGTCTTGCTGGCATACCCTTTCATACAGCTACTTTCACCAGGTTGGCAACCCTGTGCAGGTCCAGTCACAGCATCTCTGCCTGTGCAGGGCACTGCAGTTGACCCTGGCAGCTATGCCCTCGCCCCCCCCACTGGGAGCGAACACAGGGCCTCGGACAGAGAGTACCACATCTACTGTATCACCATTACAAATCCACCATTAACGTGCGGTGCCTTGCTGTCATACCACGTTCAACAAAATCGACAAAGATGAGAAATTCGGTCAACTTTCTATTGTACCTTTGATTTTAGGCCTTCACCTCATTGGAGTCTTGGCAACAGTGTTTTTTATGTAAAAAAAAAATCTGCCTTCACGTCAACAATATATCATTCATAACCATCATTCAGTTAACCAATAAAGACAATGTTTAAAATGAAATTATATCTCATGGGAATGTAATTAAGCATATGCGGCTATGGAAGAACTTCAAAACATTCTCAAAATATTTTGGAGCCATAATAGAGTGTTCTTAAAACTTGGCAAGAGCATCATGTGTTAGTTGAATCTCCACATTTTGTCAATGAATAGATCCGGCAAAGACCAATCCAGATCTTATTGTATGTCGTTCATATTCCCACGGATCAATAAGCTGCTTTGTGCTCATTGTAAGAGGGATCTCAATAACATTTGAATACTGAGACAGAAAGACCTCATGCAGCTCAAGACAAGAGCCAGACTAGTATAAAGGTTGCTCATCCTGTATACAGTAGGTCCCGAGTCAGGACTGCACATGACCCCCCAACCACCAATTCAGGAGAAAGTGACTAAAAAGAGGATCTGGGACGCGAACCTGTGAAGTCTCTGTGACCAAAGAGCAGAGGTCTCCATCACTAAGAAAGCGCCTCCCTCCCCTCCGTCACACCGCTGCAGTGTGCAGGTTCCATCCCTCCCCTTTCTGCACTGGGGGCAGCTTTCTGCATCAGAAGAATTCTTGGCAAATTAATGCGCTACCTCTCGGGCTAATTAAATTAGAAGGGATCAAAACTACAGAGCCGCTTTTGTGGTGGACACAATGTTGTGCTTCATGCGTCTTTGCTCAGGGTGGAATTTCTGCCATTTAGCCTCTTCTGTGCCTCCAGCAGCATTCTGGACTTTCTAACAGTCAAGTTTCCTAATTTGCTTGAATGAGAAAGAATTATTAACTGATAATAAGAAAGGGAGTGTTGAGGACTGCGGGCAGAGATGGGTGAAAAGGGGGAACTCCGCAGCACCTGAAGCGCATGCGATTTTTATTAATTCCTGCCTAAAACGAGGCATTCAGGAGTAAAATTGCTGTGCAAATGACAGGAACAATTATGGTTGTAATTCCTCTTCTCTGGAAATGTGTGTAGCTTTGTTTCAGCTATAACTGGCTTGCATTACTAACAAGTATACCACTTGCTTTGTTTTTAACTACATATTTTCAACCCTTCCAGGCTTGATCTTGATAATTGTTATTGTGTGAACACAGTACTTTCAAATGGTATGTAAAAGTGACACACCGTATATAATTTCCCTGTGCTGAATAAAATGTGATGGTGTATTTGGAAATTATGCCAAATACAACAACATATATTCAGTGTAATAAACAATGTCACAATGTAAGCAGTGTCATTAAAATGTGTTATAAGCATAACATAGCCAGTTGATATGCTAGAGGAAAGTTTCACTAAAATCAAGGTTAACTTCTACAGTACGCCACTGCATGAGGCACTCTGCTATGCAATACTTTACATTACAGAAGATAGTCACACATTACCAGCAATTTATACCAGAATTAATCAATTGAATTGAGTCGCCTTTAAGTGGCTGCTAGGCAAAAACGTCTGAAGAAAAAAAAAAAACCTGATTTGGATCAGCAACAAAAGTCTTGAGCATGTTTTGCATGCCTTCAGGAGATCCCTCTGAAGTCTGGGGAAGTTCCTCCCCCTACATGGCTCTGGCCGAGTGGAGAGGGTTGTGCCAAAAGATTAAGAACTCATTCAGTCATCAAAGCCCCCTCACCTTGTCATTAAGGTGGGGTCCCCTCTTTTGCAACTGATGAAAAGACATCTGCATCCCGTGTTCTGCCCTGCCTCCATAATTACAAAATGCCTAATGTAATACACCGCGACACACAGGGCCATGGGGATGGTTATGGATATGGATGCTATTAGGATATGGTTAGCTATAGTTACTTTCAAGGGAAAATTGGATGTGTTCTGAAAATAGAAAGTCAAATATGGAAATATAGAGATATCATATATATATCTATATATATATATATAGATAGATAGATAGATAGATAGATAGATAGATAGATATTCTAGTGCAATTAGACAATTTTAAAAACAAATACTACCATTGAGATTGTACACAGCAATGTATTCTCCTTTTTTGAGTTAATTTCATTAAATCCAGAGGTAAATTAAGTAAGTATATAGAATTTCCAATGGTCTCTCAAGTAAATCATTCTGCCTTATGGCGCCTCACCTGACAGAGGCTATTGAGGTTTTTATTGGCATGGCAACGATCCTAGAAATTTACTACAGTATATTCACTTTACTAAATGCAGGCAACTCACCACAATACAAACCATTTCATTATGAAAAATAAATCAAATACAAGGATGCAAAAATGTTACCTGAGCTACAACATGACATGGGAAAGGTCTTGGGCCAGGGCTCAGTCAGTACACAGTGGAAGTGCTCTGGTTACAGAGAAAGGACATCCCAAAAATCACAACATACTATTGATCCTCCTCGACAGTACGCCCTGAACATGAATAGGACAGGACTCCTCAGACAGGAGCCAACCATCTGTGCTCTGGGTGGTATCTAAACAATGGGATACAATGGGCAACCAAAACAACGGGTGGTATGATGTTGACTGGCTTGTCTAATGGCTCGGTCCAAAGACACTGAACATGTACATGCGCTGAATCTTTCAAAGGATGTGTACAATTGAAGACTTTCGATACAAACAAAAACTGTGGAGGAAGGCCCTGACACAGTGGACAGGCTTTAATAAGCAGACAGCTGTCTAAATTGTAAGTTGTGTACTAATCCTGTGAGAATTAGGTCCTTCCTGTGTACCAGGGGCTCTCTCGGTCAGTTCCCTGTCCTGTTTAGATTTCTGAGCTTGATAAACCTAG